>NC_056739.1:1066835855-1066899039 GCF_019279795.1 Protopterus annectens
CCGGGGAAAGGGGGGCCTCCACAGCTTCTAGGTCTCCTCCTCCTCGGCTCAGCGGGCTTCTCCCTCCACAGCTTTTAGTTCTCCTCCTCCTCGGCTCCGATCTCCTTGTTTCTCCCCAGGACCCGAGGAGGAGGAGGCCCGATCTCCATCGAGGTAATCGAGGTGGCATTCCAGGCCTGCCTTGGTAGCCTCATCGAGATCGACTTACAGTATGTCAGATGCAGACTTGGACAGGATGATGCGAAGGTTCATCCAGGCCCAGCTGCGGATGGGAGTGCTCTTGCCACACCCTCCTTCGGGGGGGAGCTAGACACCCTTTTTAGTTCCGATTGCTCCTTCTCCGACCCGCTTCCTGTGTTTGGAGCGTTCGGAGCAGGGGGTGGGTCGGTGCCGACAGTACTTGGTACTTCAGATCCGACCCTGCCGTTGAGTCTGTCGGATCCAATCTCTCTGAGCCGTGGGCCGAGCTTTGGATCCGTGGGATTGTGTGCCTTCGGCTCCGTCCAGGTCGGAGCACACTGGTCCTTCGGATCCGGTCTCGGCGCCGGCTCCGATCCCTTCATCGGATCAGAGTGTGAGTCGGCTCTCTGAGCCCAGGGAGAGCGGTTCCCCCTCGGCCTTAGATGTAGTGGAGAGGGCTCTGTCGAAAGCATCCAGACCCCCGGCCCTTGTCTTGGCTCCACCCTGCACTCCCTCTCTGCTGGGCCAGGCTTCCATCACCCGGCCACAGGGACAGCCTGCTTCGATGTCCCAGGTTGTTCCATTGGAACAGGATGTTGCTGGCGAGACCTCCTCGGACAGCCCACCCGAGGAAGTGCCTCACAAGCACAAGTGTAAGAGGAGGCACGTGGACTCCCCTGAGTCCTTAACCGAGGACACGGACTTGGATGAAGGGGAAGGCTCCCCAAGATCACCCCCTGAGGAGGTCTCCTTTGGAGACATCATGTAAATGCTTAGGATCAGAGGTGGGTGGTCTGCCCCTAAGGCTTCCTCCATGCCCGTGTTTCTGGAGGCATTCGAAGCAGGCCTGTCTATCTCTTGGGCGTCCTCTGTGGCAGACCCCCTGGTGGACCTTATTACTACCAGGGCGTGGAAGGACACTGACACCATGGAGCCAGTCCCTAAATGCCTGGACAGGATACTGAGACACCCCCCCCCCGCAGGCCAGTCCCACTGGAGCAAGGGTCCCGCCGTAGATGCCATGTTGATGGCGGCAGCCACGAAGAGGGAACTAGCTCAGGAGAGCCCCTCGGTCCATCCACCGAGCAAGGAGTCCCGCTCGATGGATTGCTTAGGGAAGCGAGTTTTTAGTTCAGCGACCTTTTCGGTAAGGTCCCTGAACTATATGGCACACGTCATCAGGATGCAGCGGGATCTTATCAAAGAATATGCTGCTCCCCCCCCCCCGAGTTCATGTCGGCGGAGGACAAACAGTTGTACTCCACCCGAATGGCCACTCTGAGATCCATTTCGAATACCTCTATGCGGCTATTGTCCCACGCCACCGAGGGAGCCGCTAGAGCTAGCGGAGCAGGCCTAGTCATGAGACGTCAGGCCTGGCTTCGGCATTGTGACTTTGCGGAGCCCTTTAAAGCGTCCTTTGCGAATGCCCCTTTCGATGGTTCTGCCCTGTTTGGCAAAACGGTTCGTGAGACGCTAGTCCAGAGTGAGAAGGACGGGAAGAAGTCTGCTGTCGGAGTCTGCTTCTCTGCTCCCCAGCTGTCCTTTTCGACGAACCAAAAAGGTCAGAAGAAGATGTGGTTCTGGAAATTGCAACATTCCCAACCCGCTCCGGACAACCAGTCCTTCCGTGGCAGAGGAGGACAGGGAGGACGCCGCCCCAGGGGCAGAGGGGCTCCGAGGAACTTTGGGTCCAGAGAATCCTTCTCTGACCGGCCCACGCAGCAGCCCTGAAGGGTTGCCCGGCTGCTCCACTCTGGAGGCAGTCGGGGGGCGCTTCTCGGAGCACCTAGCAGCATGGGAGTCAATCACGTCAGACCGCTGGGTGCTTCGAATTATATCCAGAGGGTACAAAATTCCAATGCTTCATGTCCCCAAAATCAGGAACCTCCCCGATGTACCACCCGATCAGAGGGAGGCTGCAGCCGCAGAAATCCAGCAGCTGCTAGGAAAAAGAGCCATCCAGCCCGTCCCCCAAGACCAGCTCGGATTAGGGTTCTACTCCAGGTTCTTTCTGGTGCCAAAAAAGACGGGGGACTTGAGACCAATTCTAGACCTTTCCTATTTGAACCTGTCGGTAACCAAGGAAAAATTCCGAAAGGTCACTTTTCAATCTATTCTCCCCCTCCTACGGGAGAATGATTGGATGTGCTCTATAGACCTCAAGGATGCGTACTACCACATTCTAATGGACAGACGATCCAGGAGGTTTCTCCGCTTCCGGCTGGGAGCCAGTCACTACCAGTTCAGGGTCCTTCCCTTTGGCCTCACCACAGCCCCCAGGGTGTTCACCAAGGTTTTAGCAGTGATAGCGGCCCACCTGAGATGCCAGGGAATGCAGGTCTTCCTGTACCTGGACGACTGGCTCCTGACCGCCCCAACAAGGCATCTACTTTGCTCAGCCAGAGATTACTTTCTCCGCCTAGCCCCCCAATTAGGCATCACGATCAATGCGGACAAATCTTCCCTTGCTCAGACACAAGCCATAGAATTTATATGCGCCAGAATAGACACCAGAGATCTATGAGCCTTCCTGACTTCGGAACGACTACAGAATTTGCAACTTCATGTGCGGGCCATCCTCCAGTCAGAAGCCCCACCGGCAGAATTGGTCCTGAGGGCACTGGGCTCCATGGCGGCAGCAATAACGCTCCTTCCATGCGCCCGCTTAAACATGAGGGTACTGCAGTGGACCCTTCTAGTGCAATGGTCCTTTCAGTCCTGTTATGGTGGCTTCATGCTCCGGATCTCCATACGGGCCGACCCTTCTGCACTTCTCCCCCTCTCGCCACGGTGACCACAGACGCCTCCCGCCTCGGGTGGGGGGGGCATTATTCAGGCAGGACAGTCCAAGGCACGTGGAACGATACAGATACCTCCCTGCATATCAACGTTCTGGAGATGAGAGCGGTGCTGTATGCGTTGCAAGCACTTCAGAATCTTCTCCCCGTAGGAACTATTGCAATTCAGTCGGACAACATGTCTGTCGTCTGGTACATCAACAAACAGGGGGGAACCAGGTCCTACCCTCTATGCCGCGAAGCCATGAGAGTGTGGGAATGGGTGATTCCACCAACCGCTTTCTGATTGCAACGCACATTCCGGGGCGGGCCAACATCCTAGCGGACAAACTCAGCCGCACCATTCTTTCCCCTTACGAGTGGTCTCTCAACCCACTAGTAGCGAAGCAGATATTTGCAATATGGGGGTAACCCTGCTGCGATCTCTGCCTCTCCCTCAAACACCAAATGCGACAATTTCTTCGCTCTGATTCCCCCTCCAGCGGAAACTCCAAGAGACGCTCTGGTGCATGCTTGGCCGCCCGGTGTACTTTATGCCTATCCTCCTCTACCCCTAATGCTACAGCTCTTAAAGGCCTCGCGGTTGGGGAGCAGGATGATCCTCATTGCCCCATTCTGGCCTCGGCAAACTTGGTTCCCTTATCTGTGGTCTCACCTAGTGAATCCCCCCTGGATTCTGGATCCCAGTCCGGATCTAATCTCCCATCCATCGGGCTTGTCGACCCCAAATCTGGACAGTCTGAAGCTGACAGCTCGGTTGCTCCAGTTCCACTCCTAGTTAGGACTCCCGGGATCTCTTCACCAGTCAAAAGCCATCCTAGTGGCAGCGCATAAACCTTCCACCAGGAAAGTATACCGCAGTAAATGGAAACGTTTTTCCATCTGGGCGGAGCATCATAATCTAGATCCCTTTACTGCCCCTCTTCCATCCATACTAGACTTCCTAACCGGACTCTTTCAGGAAGGCGCTAGTTGCTCAACCGAATTGGCGGCCATCTCCCATTACCATGTGGGACATGACACAGGGCCCTTTATGTCGGCCAAATTGTGTAAAACCATTCTCAAGGGTACTTTTCTGCTCAGACCCCCTATCAAAGAAGCCGTACCCCCTTGGGATCTTTCACTAGTTCTTCAAGCCCTAACTGCTCCCCCATTTCAGCCTGCCGCTTCAGTGGATCTCAAATACTTGTCCTGGAAAACCGCATTCCTTGTAGCCATTACTTCAGCGAAAAGAGTTTCGGAACTTCAAGCCCTTTCTTTGAAGCCTCCTTACTTGATTTTTCATCCAGACAGAGTGTACCTCAGGACCAATCCCTCCTTCCTTCCCAAAATAGCATCGGAAACCAATATAAATCAATCCATAAATCTACCGGTCTTCTTTCCTAAATATCAGAATAAAGGAGAGTACAAGCTGCACTCATTAGATGTTCATAGGCAGCTACGTTTTTATACTCGTAGGACTGCTGGTCACAGGCAATCCGACCAGCTGTTCATTTCCTTTGCCAAATTCAATTTGGGGAAAGCAGTCTCAAAAATCACCTTGTCACGCTGGATTTCCCAATGTATTCTTTTAGCGTACCAAGCTTCTGGGAGACCTGCACCTGGAGGAGTTTGCGCACATTCCACTTGTTCCATCTCTACTTCTGCTGCCTTCAAATCTAGAGTTCCATTGGATGATATTTATTCGGCAGCCACTTGGGCCTCCTCTCATACCTTTATTAACCACTACAAACTGGACGTAATTTCTAGAGGGAGAGCATCCTTTGGCTCCGCGGTGCTCCGCAATATCCTTTCATGATGGCCGCCCAAGATTCAGGTAGCTGGGGACTTTGTCCCACAGGTTGCTGACAAATGAAGTCCCTACTTCAGATTAAGAAGTTATGTACTCACCATAACGTTCCATCTGAGTAGGTGGCCTCATTTGTCTGCAACCATCCCCCCCTCCTTCCCCCTGGCCTTCAGAATGAATCTATGTAGGTTGTTTATTGGGATACCTCTTTTGGGTATCTGTAGAGGGGCAAACTTGATCTGAGGTCATGGAGGGTTGGCAGGGGATTATGGGTGAGGGGAGGAGCTAGGAGCTCGGATCCATTGGCTATGAAACAAGTTGCCGGCTCGGATCCAAGACCCATAGGTTGCAGACAAATGAAGTCACCTACTCAGATGGAACGTTATGGTGAGTACATAACTTCTTATTTAATGTGTGTGATGGGTTTTAGTTATAGACTAAATAGCTTAAGGAGTCTACAGTTTTTCAGTGAAAAAGGCAGCATTTTCTTACTTATTAAAATTTTTTGAGGCCACTTGTGCTTTTTGCATGCTTTAACAAAACGCTTTCTAATGAGGTGAGCAACAGTGCATATTAATCAGTGTAAATAACCAGTATAGGTTTGGCCATCAGTTGCATAATTGTAAACTAGAGGCAGGACCACATGATTATATCTCTCTAGACTGCCCTTTTCTTAGAAAAAAAATGACACCAACTGTACGTACATGTGCAGTTTATTTTTAACTCTAATTTTTTGCACTTAACTAGTACTTTCTCTGTCTCTGCTTGAAATTCTAGCTTCCTGGTCTCCCAGGTTTTTAGAGTAATTGTTAGCGGTTCTGTTCGGTTGGTGCTCCATTTCTGAGTTTCAATACTGTATTAGCTAGGAGAGATTTTTCAGCCAAACTGGGCGGTTGATGTTGCTGTTTTTTTTTTTTTTTTTTTTTTTTTTTTTTTGTTAGGACTTTTGCTTAACCTTAAAGCTCTGCTTTCTTAAACCTGGCAGAAGATGTTTGCTATGCATAATGGTCTTGGAAAGTTTAGGTCCGTAGTGATATACCCAGACTTGGTAGAGTTGTTTAATGTTAACGGAACACTACACTGACAAATAATGCTACACGTTCAAACAACAAGAACACTGCTTATTCCTGTTAGCACATGAAATTGAACTGCAAGCTCATTGCCTGTGGAGAGAATTGAAAATGTTTATTCTTACCTCAAACTCATATTTATGATGGAGTGTTGGCATTGCTATGTATTTATTGTGCATTATACTAATCAGGATAATTATCAAATCCGTGCCAAAGAAGGTAAGTCCTCACCAAACATGTGCAAATAATTATCAAATCTGTGCCAAAGAAGGTAAGTCATCACCAAACATGTGCAAAGGGCAAGCAGTTGTTTAGGCTTATGCAACCAGTATGTTAATATTCGTTTTGTTACTAGGAAGTTCTTTTAGGGTCATCCAAAACCCCCTTTCAACTGAGGCTTGGGGCGAAAAGTTCCAAAAACAAATTTAGTGAGTGAAACGTACAGAGATCATAGCAAACTCTTTGAGTGCAAACTATTTGAAATGTAGTGATTTACAGATGCAACTAGGCTAGGAGTCTAGATGAGTCTGATAACTGGTTGTCAAATAAGGAAAAATTAATAAATGGGGGTTGCAGTAGAGGACAGTTTTGATCTGCAAGAGGAGTACAAGAATAGAAAAATTAAAATCTAAATTTTGACTGAGATCCATACTGAAGTGTGCTAAAAGAAATTTAGTGGATTACATGTAAAATATGAGTGAAGGAGGATTGCGTTATTAATCTGAGTGATCAAGGTTACAGAAAAGAAAATTCACATCAGCCGTTATGAAAAGAATAAAATTCTATAGTTACTGATGAGAGGAGAAACTGCAGTTTGATAGGTTCATAGGTTGGTTCATAGGTTTGGTACTAGGCTATCAGCCATAGGGCCTATACAAGCCTAGCCATAACAATTCCCTGGCTATTTCTTCCCACATTATTTACTTTCATGGACCCCTGTCTAGCAGGGTGACTGACTGGGCGATGGAAGTAGTACAGGGAGCAACCAGTTAACCAGGAGAGGAAGAGTAGGAACAGACTGAGCTGAGAAGAGTGTGGAAATGTTTGTTTTTAAACTGAGTTTGAGGTTGTCCTGAGGGTAGTTTGTAACTGGTTCCATTGTTTGACACTTGTCATGAGTGCAAGGCTTCACAGTGTGCATTTGAGACATTGTCCTGGTCAGAAATATCTTTAGATTGGAGTTCTCTTGTGAGGCAGTACCACTTCATCAGCACGATTTAAGGAAGGATATTTGGATGGTTGGTGCAACGGCTTTTTCCAGCGGATTTGTTTCATTTATGATGAGGAGTTTGTAACTGGTTCCATTGTTTGCCACTTGTCATGAGTGCAAGGCTTCACAGTGTGCATTTGAGACATTGTCCTGGTCAGAAAAATCTTTAGATTGGAGTTCTCTTGTGAGGCAGTACCACTTCATCAGCACGATTTAAGGAAGGATATTTGGATGGTTGGTGCAACGGCTTTTTCCAGCGGATTTGTTTCATTTATGATGAGGAGTTTCATCTTCCGATATAAGAGTTTAAAATCTATCACCAGTTTGTCTTAAGGACAGACCCACCCTTCTCTTTAAACTACACATTGTAAATTAAGCTCATTCTATGTATCCAAGCATAAGTGCATAATACAAACCAAAGATCTGTAAAACTCAGATATGCAGTTAGATGACCTTCTCTGTACAAAGTTGGAACATCTTTTCTTGAAAATATTATTTAGACTTGCTTGTGAATGGTGCACCTAACTTGACTATCTCATTATGAGTGAGTATTCCCCTTTTGTCGTCCTTGCATTACAACTTAAATTATTTATCATCCGCTCATAGGGAATATTTTCTTCATAGTGCCCTTGAGAAATAGTACTGCATCATATTTATCAGTAAAACTTGGTAACTGATTTAACTGTGCAGTAGTCTTCCTAGTTACTGTTAGTAAGGGCTGTATTTTTGCCAGATGCTCTAGCCTTTTGAGAGGTAACGTTTCATATTTTGGAGATGGAAGGTTGAGAACTATGGCAGTATTTGGTACTATATCCTATTATCTACACTTGTCTAAACTTTTTCTGTGTATTGGTGGCCCCTCTCCCGTGTGCGTATTAGTGTGTTCGCTTATTTTCGCAGGCTAGCTAAAATCTGTTCTGTAAGAAAATCTTCATGCAAGGTGTTGAACTAGAAGCACTTTGAACCATTGCATCAGTAAATGGATGTAGCCAGGCCATAAAACATCTTAGCAGCTCACCCCGTGCTGTTATATTCAGCTTCCTTATGATGCATTACCCTTTTAGAAAACCTTTTGCTGCTTAACCTGTTTTGGGGGATGGTGCCTATTAGATGAACCATCCTATTAAGACTATTCGGTCTTCCCTCACACGCACCTTTTGGTCCTACAAAATGTGTGATGATTAAACCAAGAAAGCGGGTATAATCTTAACAGATGAAAATAAAAATCTTTGCATACCCGTGAAGTATTTCAGTTCTTGGGGGACTGAATTCTGTTCCACACACGTTTGGCAAACCTAACAACAAAACAATCAGCTTTTTTATGTACATGTATACAGCATACATAAGGAAAATGTTACAGTTGAGACAAGCACAATAGAATGCCATTTAGCTGCAAGGCTGGGAAACGACACCTGAGCAGCATTCTTGTATAGAGATGTTTGAATCAAGCGGAGGTATTGGAAAGCTTAAGGAAGCCTCTTTGGGCGCACTTATTCAGCACCACAGGGCATGTACATCTAAGATGGAGGCAAACCTGCAACAGCTTTCAGTTCCATACAACGAGCCATGCCTTTTAATTTTTTTAAATTTAAAGATGACTGACTATTGGTTCTTACATGTTTTATTAACCCACCTTTCCTTTACTGTTTAAAGAAAAAAGTGCTAGTTAGCAGCTTAGATGGGTTGTACTGAAGTGTAGTAACCCCTGCTACAATTTGTGCAGCTGTTGAGTTTTCCATTCCTGAGGGATGATGCAGTGGTGGACATGCCCTAGCTGGCTGACTGCCTCAGACTGACAGAATTGGCCCTTTATATTACTTTAATGACAGCATTTATCTTAAATGCTGTCATTAAATTACTGCATGGGAACTTTTATCACATGCTGTAACACTTCAAACTACATTTTTAATGTGGTTTATTAATCAGTATTGCAGTCTCCAATAAAAATCCCCATCATACTGCAATTTCAATTAAATTTCTACTAGGCAGTTGCCATAATGTAAGTAACAGCTGTTGTATTGCATTTAGAGGGGGCTGTGTCCCCGTTAACCCTCTGACACGTATGTTACAGATTTTGCATTGTCTTGTGTTTTACAAGAATATGTAATAAAAGGGGGGTTGAGGCGATAACAGCAGCAATCCATTGGATGCTTTACAACAGTGTTGTCTTCTGTTATGGCAGTTGCTCTCTTTTTTGCAGTATATAATATATGCCATGTTTTATTGAGACTGAGTCAAAGTGGTTATATTTCTGTTTAGTGCACTCTTGGCTATCAAACTCAGTGTGGGAGGCCCGTTTTATCAAAGGTAGCTATGGGTGGGATTACTTCTCTTCCTTAGAATTAATTTAGTCCTGGAACGCATCAAGTTGCTAGCAAATCCTGTTTTAATAAGACCTAGCTTAACTTGTATGCGAACAGGCACTGTTTACTTAAAGCCTTGTTTGCTTAAAATCCCCAGCTAAGATATTCCAAGATTTTTTTTCTGTAATATATAATGATAATTCAGTGTATTGCTAGAAACATGTCTGCGCACACGTGTGTGTGCTCTAATTTTATGTATGGAGATGCATACAGTTTACATGTATACAACTCATAAAGTTGCTGGTTATATAGGGAGCTATTTTAGTTAGTTACTGGTTTATAGTTGCAGGATGAGCAGTACTGTTAGGTGTAAGATCTCTGTAAGCAGTTTAGTTTTTATTTGTAATGGTCAGCAAGACTAAATAGGGTCTATGATTCCATAATCCATACACTTCATTTTCTCAGCCTGTGGTAAAAGTAGTGCAGGTTCTGCAGACCCCTGCCTCACCAGTGACCAGAGCATGGATACACCCATGCATACTTGGTCTCTCTCTCTGATGTACTACCCCCTCTTCCTTCTTTGCACTTTGTCTCACACATGCAGTAGTAAGATTATTTCGGGGGCAGGAAGAATCTGTGCTATGCCATGGAGGTTTGCACCAGGGATTATTTTCAGTTTTTGTTCCAGACATAATGAGCATTAAACTGGGTCACCCTGTTTGTGGAGAGTGCTAGGTCAAGGCAGTGGTGGGAGAAGGAAAGATCATCTCAGATGGGGTCTCAAGAAACCAGCAAACTGGGCAACCAGGTGGCAGAAAAATGTCAACTGCAATACTTGTTTTACAGAATGGGGTCTGTACAGATCAAACAATATGTGGAGAAAGACTTGTTAGTAATTATTAATGCTGTGTGATTCCAATTGCAGACAGAGGTTAATGGGGTTATATTGTATTCAGAAGTGACCACTGGGGACCAAGCCGTTGTCCTGCTCGTTTGGCTACTGGTCAGACCATTATACCACACTTGCAGTACTGCAGTCAATTGCTGAAGTACAGATGGAAGGATTCAGCACTGATTGGGACCAGAAGATCGGAAGGAGATTAAAGGTCAAGACTGAACACTTAAGCATGAGGATGAAGAGCAAAGTCTGTGAAAAAGGCTTAAAGCAGCCAAAGCTGCTGTCCTTGGAGGACAGAGTACATGTAGGCAACATAATACGGATATGAACAGTCATAGAAGAGGGCTGACCAGAAAGAAAATTAAAGCGCATGGTGACCCCTGCTCAATTGGTGGGACGGGTTTTAACCTAAATTTGAGAAAAAATGCTGCTACTCAGACTCTGAGGGATAAAGATCTTCAAGTTTTATTTTCACAACTTCAGTAGTGCAGTCTGTTGAGCACACACAACACCTTAGGAAAGGTATTTTACGATCAAAAACAAGTGCTTTTAAGCAGCAGAGGCCTACATTGTTAAATTTAGATAAAGATCTGCACAACACTACTTCTGCTTTTTGGCTCTAGTTGTTAGTCAGTTCATGTGACAACCCAAACATAAAACCAAAAAAGGGGGATTTTCTAAAGACCAAAAAAAATAAATAAATAAAATTGCATGCTGGTTGGTCAACCTAACCAGCATGCTTGAGCATATTCCAGATGCTTCCTGCTTCACCGGCCAGACTTTTCTATTGATATATGCTACTGAGGGCAGACCAAATATAAAAAATTGGGTGCACAGAACTGTACCTGATTTTCCTTGTATTTGTGTGCTGTTGTGGTAGACTATATAATACGTGTGAGCTGTCTGGATGGTTGGCGAATGTTAAACTGAGAAAAACGGTTGCCTTTTTTTTATGTTCAACAGCGCCATTATATAAAGACATTATTTAAGAAAGGTAAGCAAATTCTTTCTTAAATGTCACTGTATAATAGCAATAGCACAGACTCTGTGTGGGTAATGCTGGATTTATTCACAGTTGGTGTGGTCTGATCATGAGGCGAATGGTGAATTTTACCCACAGTTGTCTTTATTTGATCATGAGGGTGAAGCCCTGTGATAAAACCATAGCAACTGTGGGTGGGTGTGGGTAAAGTATTTACGATCTATACTGGCTAAAAATTCTTAGTGTATGACATACCCGTTCAGGGTGGACAGCAGTTCCTATAGGCATATGCATGCCCCAGTGAAATACAAGTTAAATGGTCAAAACATTTATCCACACTGCTTATTGATGCATATTCCAAGAAAAATGGCTAAATATTTCAAAAAATAAAGTTAAATATATAGTCCAAACATATTTATAATTATTCATAATGTTTGTAAGTTGGGCTGCCACCTCCCTTAATCCCCTTCTTGTAGAATTAGTTTCCAAGGGTTTAGATTTGTTTAACTCTAAATTTTATTTTACTTTATAGATTAATTGGTGTTAGTGTTTTTAATTGCATTCACTTATTTAGTGTATGCATATAACTGCATTTACATTATGGGATTTAGTCACTTGTGTGGGCAGCACGGGGGGATAGTGTCACTCAAAGCAAGAGGTTCTCTGCTTTGATTCTCATCTGTGGTGCCTTCTTTGTGTGGTCAGCGTGTCCTCCCTGTGTTTGTGTGGGTTTCCTCTCGCTGCTTTAGTTTTCTTCCACATTCCATAGACTTGCAAAAGGTAGATTGGGACACCCTCTAAATTGGCCGTAGGTGTGTGTGTGTGTGTGTGTGTGTGTGTGTGTGTGTGTGTGTGTATATGAAAGTGTGGTATGAAACAGCTGCTGTAGTGCTAGCCACCTGGTGGTGTGAACCTTTGCTTTAGATCGTCCGTGTTGGTGACACCTTGACCCCGTGTCAAAAAATGTTGATGGATGTATTTAGTCACTTATGAAATGTCGTGTTTTACTTCATGTTACTGTGATGTGTGCAGTATGGAAGTAGTCTGAAGCAATGCCATGCACAGCCCCACTTGTTACTACCAGGCAAGCCTGTTAATGACCACAACCATGTCCAAACCTGGATGAAAAGTTGGAGCAATAATACTTTGAGATATTGCCAAAAATGTATATAGTAATAAAACAAAATGTTAAACAGTGTAACAGCTGTTTATCCAAGTGCAACAGTGCCTGACAGGGTGGACATTATAGGGAAAATAACAAGCTTTCCAAGGGCATAGTTTCTGGCCTCTCAACATGTCTGGGTGGTTTATTTCTCCAGTAATGCTCAACCTGTCAGACATTGCAGCTTGCTTATATTTATAAAAAATTTGGAAGAATAACTATAGCTATAGTACACATGAACATATTAACCTTAGTCTGCATTTGGTACCGTTTCTGGTGTGTGAGGTGACTCATGTCAGATTAACACCTGTAAGCTGAGGGAATAAGGTTAATAGTGATGTTATCAATGAAAAAAATGAACACCCTCCTCCAGTCATCTTACATTAGCTTTGTATTTTCTTTTATTTATTTTCTGTAGCAGGGTGCTATATTGGTTGTTATCTTACATGAGAGAATGGAAATTCAGTTGGTCTAAAATCAAACAAACAGGGCACCACAGGATTATTAGCCAATCAAATGTCCAAAAAATTGTTGTCAAAGACCTCTGCCTCGCTAGCCAGGAAGAGCAGTCCACAGCATAGTTTCTTACAAGGGGGCTGTACAGGGTACATATTTGAACATAGGGGAACAGTTGAACTAGCTGCAAACCGGAAGTCTCATGGTTATTTAGATTACTTAGTTTTTAACACAGTTTTTTTAATTTTATATACTCGCAAGCTTGTACGCACAAGCTCAGAGTAGTGAAGTGCATAGGAACGGTACATCAATGTATAATGCCTTTTAACTCGATAGTTTTCATTTTATTAGTCTTGGTGGTTTTTCTTCTCAGTTGGGAGTGTTTTACACATTAAAAAGATTGTACTTATTGTGAACATAACCCTGTATATTAAAGTAATGTTACTTCTATTTCTCAGTGGACTTGCAGCAAATATAAGCAACTAACGCAAATTATTGCTTGTTTTGCCAACACCTGAACTACTGGGGACTTGTCTTTCTTTATTGCAGTCCCTGGTGCACACATAATGACTATTTGCATCTGAAGTAGTTTACTTCATTTGGTCTTCAACCTGTGGGTTACGGGTTCGTATTGGATCCAAGCCGGCAACTTTATTAGCCTCTGCTCCGAGCTCCAAACTCCTCCCCTTATCCATAATACACCTCCATTGCCTTCCATCCCCATATCTCATTTGCCGCGAATAGCTTTAGCATTGTGTCTCTTGAGCTCCAACTATTCAAGTGGGCAAAACTTTTGTGAGTAGCTTTTTTTTTTTTTATTTCAAATTTGTCAGTTATTGTTAGTATAGGTCCCCTTTCTCCTCCCCTCCTCTTGGTGCTTCGAGTTTTAGGATAGTTATAGTAGTTTGTACTGTTATGTAGATTGTAGCTCCCCCCCCCTCCCGTGTTTTCTCTGTATATGAATGTGGTGAGTTTGTGTGTGTGTTGGAAAGAAACTGCCTGTTTTCTTTCTTGGGTTATATTTCTACACTGTTAGTATGGCTGAAAAGCTTGATGTTCTTCATCTCACATTGCTGCAGTCCTTACACTTGGGTAGTCCGCTGTCCTCGGTCGGCCCGAATATCAAAGTATAAGGCTGACGTCGGTCAGGGCGCATTTGACTGACGTCAGGACGTCAGGGTACAAATGCGCATGACCGACGTCATATCCTCAGTCTTTTTTGCCGCATGGTCCGATGCAGAAGCAGCATTGCAAGTGCCGGTTGGCGTTCTGAGATTTTTCGATTTTAGAAGTTTCAGACCGAGTTCAAAGTTGGCTAAGTACCCCGTTGGGGAATATTTTAGTTTTTTCTTGCCTCAGTCATTTACCGGATGTCAGAAAAAGTCAATAATTGCATTTCTTGTGGGAAACAGATACCGCATAGAGATTATCATACTTTGTGTATTCCTTGCTTAGGGCCTGAGCACGACGTTGTTGGCTGTCGCTCTTGTGCTCGATTTAATAAACGCACTATAAAGAGAAGGTTGGATTGTGCAAGGTTAGTCTTTGGGAAGCGGTGCAACTATAAAATGCCGTCGGATGCTCCGACGCCCGCTTCTTCGAAGAAGCGCAAGGACAAGGCAGTTAAGCCTAGGCTAGAAGAACCGTCTGTACCGGACGCCGGTTCTTTAGAGGTGTCGGTGGAGCCGGTGGCTCCACCGGAGGTTTCTTTGTGTTCCCAGGGTGAGACCTTATTATTGCAAGATGTGGCCTCTCAGGAGACAAGTCGGGCTGAGGGGGCTTCTCAGGTTACTATACTCCCCTCCCTTCCTAAGGTGGCTAGGCCCCCTCCTTCTGTTTCAAAGGCTTCTCCCAGGGGCAGGCCAGGTTTAGCTTCAGTTGGTGTCACCCCTAGCTCTTCAAGTACTGTGCCCAAGAAGCATATGCTTAAAATGGCAGAAGATTTGATTACTTTGATTAGGGGTTCTATGCCCCCTCCTGATAAGAGACCTAGGGTGGAGCCTGAGCTGGGGGGTTTTGAGCAGGCTTCAGATGTTTCAGAGTCTTCGGCTGAAGACTTACAGGAGTACTCTCCTTATTCTGATTCTGATGTGGATGATTCTACTCCTTCGGCTACTCCTCCTGAGGATTTTTCTTTTTCAGAAACTCTTCATTCCATGAGGGAGCATTTTAAATGGGAAGGTCAGGACTTCTCTGATTCCAGGAAAAGGCTTAGGGAATTTCTGTTTTTACCTCAGCATAGGCCTTTGGCTATACCTCCTGTTTTGGATGTAGTGGAAGATGTTTTTACAGAGGCTTCTCTTAATCCTGATTCTTTGCCTCCTGCTCCTGTTAAGCCGGATAGGTATTACAGGGTGCCTGAAGCTCACAAGTATCTTTTTAAGAGTCCTAGGGCAGACCCAGAAACTGTTAGCCAGGGGCCCAAAGGTGTTAAGGCTTCTGTTGTTAAAAATCCGGTTCCTGCAGACAAGGAGGCTAGGGCCTTGGATAGATGGGGAAAGAAAGTCTATACTTCTTCCACTCTTGCTATGAGGGCTCTGAATTGCCAGTTTCACATGTTGAAATACCAAAACCATCTCCTTTCACAATTGAAGTCCAAGGTTGATGCTCTGGCAGTTGGTATTGATTGTAAAGAGTTGCAAGATTTAGTGCATGTTTCTGAACAGGTGGGTAAGCATTCTTTGCAATGTGGTTTTGATGCTGTACAGGCCTCGTCTAGGGTGGCTGCCACTGGGTCAGTTCTTCGCAGGCACGCCTGGCTGAGGGATCAGAATTTGTCTGAACATGTTAAAACAAGGATTTTAGATGCTCCTTTACAATCTGACGTGTTGTTTGGTCCTCCTGTTGAGACAGTTTTAAAGAAAATGGAAGACAAGGCTAAGTCTATGCAGACTGTTAAAGATTTTTGCAGGTCCAGCCTCCAAAGTTTAGTAGAAATTGGCCTACTAAAGGGTGGACGATCCTTCTTATGATTCCCAGTCTAGGGGTAGATCTAGACGTGGTAAGGGCAGAGCTCAGGGCTCTTTCAGGCCTAGAACAGGGAGTTCTCCTGCACAGGCTTCGGTGAGGGCAGGGGTCAGTCCTTTCATAAGCAGACCCAATGACCTACCTTTTCAGCTGCCAGAGCCTGCTCGCCTGGCAGCACCTTTGGGAGGAAGGTTGGCACTTTTCAAAGAAAATTGGAGTTTAATTACCCAGGACAGATGGGTATTGGATATCATACACCACGGCTACAGGTTTTATTTCCATACCTTGCCTCCTTTCAAAGGCATGCCAGACGTTCCTCCTCAACAAAGAATAGAGGCTCACAAACAGGTTTCTCTGTTGCTCCAACTAGGGGCCATACAGCCGGTCCCTCTGCCAGAAGTGGGCCTAGGATTTTATTCTCGCCTGTTCCTAGTACCAAAGAAGGGGAACACGTGGAGACCAATTTTGGATTTATCTATCCTCAACACTTATCTGGACATTCCCAAGTTCAAAATGTTGACGTTGCAGCAGCTTTTACCTCTGCTGGGCAAAGATCATTGGATGGTAACTTTGGATCTCAAGGAGGCTTACCTTCATGTTCCTATCAGACTAAGTTGCAGAAAGTATCTGCGTTCGAGCTGGGACTTCTCACTATCAGTTCTCTGCATTGCCCTTTGGCTTATCTACTGCCCAGAGTGTTCACGAAAGTTCTGGCTCCAGTGATAGCTTTCTTCAGACTAAAAGGAATACAGATCTATCCTTATTTGGACGACTGCCTAATTCTGGCTCACGGAAGGAAGAGCTTCTTCATCATTTGGAATATGTGATAGCAGTGCTAAGATGCCTAGGGTATTCTGTGAGCGAAATAAAGTCCAGTCTAGTACCCTCTCAAGACATGTGCTTTCTGGGTGTGAGACTGAATACAGCATCCCAGATGGCCTTTTTAACCCCGGACAAACAAAAGAGTCTATCCCTTTACTTCCATCAACTATCTCATCAGTCCGGGCTGACTGCAAGGACAGTCCTTCAAGCCTTAGGGTTCATGGCATCTTGTATTCTGGTGCTTCCCAATGCCAAACTGCATATGAGGAAGCTACAATGGTATCTCAAAAATGTATGGACACAGCACTGCCAGGATCTGGACACTGTCATTCAAATAATACCTTGCATTCAAAAGGAATTTTTGTGGTGGGCTCAGGAATGTCACCTAAACAAGGGACTCTCTGTGACCCGGCCAGAGGCGAGTCAGATTTTAACGACAGATGCCTCAGACAAAGCTTGGGGAGCTCATCTAACTGGAAAGTGGATACAAAACAAGTGGCCTGTCAGACTACAACATCTACATATCAACATGAAGGAGATGTTAGCAGTCCAGTTTGCATTAATAGCTTTCAAGGAATTACTTCTTCCAGGACAGGTGTTGATTCTAACAGACAACACAACTGTCATGTGGTACATCAACAAGCAAGGGGAACGATTCTTATCCTCTATGCAGGCAAGCAATGATTTTGTGGGAGACTGCTCTCAGTTTACAGCTCAATCTTCAGGCAAGGTTTCTGCCAGGAGCACAGAACTCCTTAGCAGATGTGTTGAGCAGGCAATTATGGATCCCCACGAGTGAAAATTGGATCCTCATGTATTTCAGAAATTGACAGTGTCATGGGGAACTCCAGACATAGATCTGTTCGCTTCTCCACTAAACCATCAGCTGCCAAAGTTTTGCACAAAAAGGTTTCATCCCACAGCTTGGAGAGTGGATGCTCTTTCTTTCAATTGGAGCAATCTCCATGTGTATGCCTTTCCACCTCTGCCTCTCCTACCAAAGGTACTTCTAAAGGTCAGACAGGACAAGCCAAGGATGATTTTAATAGCTCCGGATTGGCCTCGACAGCACTGGTACCCATTACTGAGAAGTCTGGTACGGAAGCCTCCATGGCCTTTGCCTTCGATTCCACACCTGTTGTCGCGGGAGGACAGCCATTTGCTAAATGTCAAGCTTCACTCTCTGCACCTAACAGCCTGGCATATTCTGTTTTGAACCATAGTGGACCTCCACTTCCTCAGCAAGTTTTGAATGTTATTTTGGAAGCTAGAAGGCCTAGTACAAGGAAAGTGTACGCAGACAAATGGAAGAGATTTTTTTTTGGAGTGCAGCAAAAGATTTTGATGTTTCTGAGCCTAATTTGTGTGTGGCTCTTCAATATCTTACTGAGTTACTAGACAAAGGTTTGTCTTTCTCTTCTATTAAAGTTCATGCTGCAGCAATTTCAGCTCACTATGATTGCGACCCACCATTGTTTTCTCATCCTTTGTTCAAGCAATTTCTTAGAGGGCAAAGAATATAAGACCCCCACGAAGAGCTCCTACTCCTGCTTGGGATCTCAATTTTGTGTTGGAGAAACTCACTCTACAACCTTTTGAGCCTGCAGCTACTGCTGAGTTGAAATATTTATCATGGAAGACTGCTTTTTTGTTGGCCATTACCTCTGCAAGAAGGGTTTCTGAATTACAGGCCCTTATGGCGGTTGAGCCTTTCTTGATTTTCCATAAGGATAGGGTATCATTACGTACTAATCCTTCCTTTATGCCTAAGGTGGTTTCTAGTGTGGCTTTAAACCAAACTATTCATTTGCCTACTTTTTATGCAAATCCCCAAAATAAAGGGGAAAAGATTTTGCACACTTTAGACGTTCACAGGCAGTTGCGTTATTATTTGGACAGAACTAAAGGGTTCAGGCAGTCTCAGCAGTTGTTTGTTTCTTTTGCTTTGAGTTCTCAGGGCAAGCCTGTGTCAAAACAAACTATTTCTAAGTGGATTGGGTTTTGCATTGCTTTCTGTTATTCCCATCATGGCAAGGAGATTCCAGCTGGGATTAGGCCTCATTCCACTAGGGCTACTGCCACTTCAACAGCTTTTTTTGAGGGGAGTGGCAACCAAGGATATTTTGGAGGCAGCTACTTGGAGTTCTGTGCATACTTTCTCTAGGCATTATCACCTGCCACTTTACTCTAAGTCCAGGGCTGGTTTTGCCACTGCTGTTTTGCAGGGCATTTTGGCAGCTCCTGCTTCCTTGTAGTTAGCCATCCTCCCTTACCTCTGCTTTGGGATTCTACCCAAGTGTAAGGACTGCAGCAATGTGAGATGAAGAACATAGTACAGTTTTGTACCTACCATAAATGTAGATGTTCAAGATCCACATTGCTGCAGTCCAATCCCTCCCTCCTTCCCTCTGTAGTTAGAGGTGGTTGTGTGGGTTGGGTTGTACATATTGTGTATATTGTATATATTGTACATATCGTTAGTGCAAGGGTGGTTGGTTGGTTGTTTGCTGTCTTTTGGTTTTGACCTTTATTTTTAGGGTCTTCTGACATCTGGGGCAAGAAAAGACTGAGGATATGACGTCGGTCATGCGCATTTGTACCCTGACGTCCTGACGTCAGTCAAATGCGCCCTGACCGACGTCAGCCTTATACTTTGATATTCGGGCCGACCGAGGACAGTGGACTACCCAAGTGTAAGGACTGCAGCAATGTGGATCTTCGAACATCTACATTTATGGTAGGTACAAAACTGTACTTTTTCAAGCATTGCACTGAGTGTGGCCATAAATTATCCCCTGCGGATGGCCACACTGTGTGTTTTGTGCTTGGGCGTGGCCCGAGTGTGGACTGCAGCATATGTGTGGGCTTCATCCCCCACGCCATAAAAGATAGCCCAAGTTGGCCCAAAAAGGCTTTCTTCCCCCTTCAGACCGTTTTCTCGTTTCCGGCTTTGGTCACAGCGGCTGCTGTGGCTGCCTCTCCTTCCTCTCTTCCTTTGGCTTCTCCCTCCCAGGCTGGGACTCGAACCTCCTGTACCAGAGCCTGTGGTAGTGGAGCAGAAAAGATGTAGAGAAGAGGGGGAGAGAGTCTAAGGCGAGGGAAAAGAGGTCGCCGGACCTCGCTTGACTTACAAAGACACCACGGATTCCTGACTTCCCCTTTGCTCTGATCTCAGAGGTTCGCCTCAGTGCCCCGACCTGCCAGGTCGGAGTCCGTAGTCTGTAGCCTCGTCGTGGTTCACCCGATCCTTGTCTGACATGGATCTGGATAAAATGATGAGGTTTATCCGTACCCAGATCCAGATGGGGGTCTTGCTAGCCCCCCCTCCCTTAGGAGGGGGAGCTCACTTCCTTTTTTCCAACCTACATTTCCTTCTCCGATCCGACCTTTGGGTTCGGAGTATTCTGATCAGAGGTTGGCCTTGGTCAGGGGGTTGGCGTCGATGGTACCCGCTTCCTCAATGCCGGCAGCTACCTGGAGCATTTTCAGATCCGAGCCGCTCTTTGAGCCAGAGCTTTGGTGTCTGATCCGAGGGACAGAAACCTTTTTCTTTGGCTCTGACTTTGTCGGGCCAAGTTCCCTCCCTCTGAGTTCTGTCCACATCGGGCCCGGCTCCTATTCTGTTGGACCCGGGGAGACTGGCCTCCTTACTGGTTTCCCAGGAGGATCGCTCTCCTTCGGCGTTAGTGGTAGAAAGGGTTCTCTCCGCTGGACTGAGACCCCTGACTGCCCCCTCTGACTCCAACCAGACCCCCTGTCTACGGTCCCCATAATTTTACTAGAGTGACAGCCCATGCTCGAAGAGCCCCCGATGCCCCCCCCTTTAAGGAACAAGTTGCTTCCGAGCTCCCCCCCGAGAGCCCCACTGGAGAGGTACCTCTCAAGCATACATGCAAGAGGAGGCACTTGGAACTCCCCAAGTCCCTCACTAAGGACACTGACTTGGGTGATGAAGGTTCCCCTAGGTCACCTCCCGAGGACGTCTCCTTTGGAGATATCCTGCACCAACGGGGAGGTTGGTCTGCCCCCAAACTTTCTTCTGAGTCCGTGTTCCTGGAGGCTTTGGGCTCAGGCCCATCTACTTCCTCTGTGTCCCCTCCCGCGGATCCTTTGGTGGCTCTGGTCAACTCGTGGGCATGGAAGGAACCTGACACCATGGAACCTATTCCATAAAGACTGGATAAGATCTTAAGCCCCTCCATAGACCAGCTTGGAACAAGGGTTCCCCCCGCCCCGTAGATGCCATGGTGGTAGCAGCAGCCACTAAGAAGGAACTTGCTCAGGGGAGTCCCTCGGTCCATCCTCCTGACTGAGTCGCGGATGATGGACTGCCTAGGAAATTAGGTTTACGCTTCAGCTACCTTTTTAGATAGGACACTGAACTACTTGGCCCATGTCATCAGACTCCAATGCGGCCTGGTAAAGGAGCTGGAGGAGTCTTCCCCCCAAGTCCATGTCTCAGGAGGAAAAGGCTTTGTTTTCCACGAGGATGGCCACTTTAAAGGCAGTATCTAACGCATCCATGTGACTCCTTTCACATGCTACAGGAGGAGCGGCTAGGGTGGCTGGGTCCTGCGTGTCCATGAGGCACAGTGCCTGGCTCAGATTGTCAATTTTCTGAACCCTTCAAGGCGTTCTTTGCCAATGGCCCTTATGACGGCTCTACACTCTTTGGTAAGACCGTCACATTAGCCCAGAGTGAGAAGGATGGGAAGACACTGTCTGCAGTCGGGATCCACTTCTCTAACCCTCAAAGGTCCTTTTCCCTGAACCAGAGAGGGCAAAAGATGATGTGGTTCTGGAAGTCACAGTATTCCTGGGACACTCTGGGCTCTTCTTCCCCCAGAGGCAGAGGGGGACAGAATGAACACTGGCCCAGAGGCAGTGGGGGTCCAACAAACTTTGGGTCTTGAAACTTTCTCTGACAGACCTGGGCAGCAACCCTGTGGGGTTGTCAGATTGCTCTACTCTGGAGGCAGTCGGGGGGACGATTGTTCTTGCACCTAGTGGCATGGGAGTCCATAACGGACCGCTGGGTGCTTCAAATCATATCCAGAGGTTACTCTCTCCTTTTTGTGGGTTTCCCCAAATCTGCCAGACACCTCCCAGACGTACCACCCACGCAAAGGAAGGCAGCAGCACAGAAAATTTTTCAAGCTGCTAGAAAAACGAGCCATTGAAACCGTCCACCCAGATTAGTCTGGATCGGGCTTCTACTCCAGGTTCTTTTTGGTGACAAAGAAAACTGGGGACTTAAGGCCCATTCTGGACATCTCTATCCTGAACCTGTCGGTTGCCAAAGAGAAGTTCTGGATGGTGACATTACAGTCCATCATGCCATACCCGCAAGCGAGCGACTGGATGTGCTCGTTAGATATCCAGGATGCTTACTATCCCACAAAAATGCATAGAAGCTCCAGGAGGTTCCTCCACTTCCGGCTCTGAGTCAATCCATTACCAATTTCAAGCCCTACCCTTTGGTCTCACCACAGTCCCCAGGTTGTTTACCAAAGTGATGGCGGTGGTAGCGGCTCATCTGAGGCTTCAGGGGATTCAGGTCTATCCGTACCTGGACGATTGGCTAGTCACTGCTCCCACCAGGCGTCTACTCTCCCAAACCAAGGATTATTTCTTGACTCTTGCTCTGCATTTGGGGATCACAATCAACGCATCTAAATCTCTGCTAGATCCTGTACAGGTGATGGACTACCTTGGTGGCAGGATAGATACTCCTTTAGTGCAAATTTATTCTTAACCTCGAGAGAGTTCAAAACCTGAGGATGCATGTCTCCCTGATCTACCATTCTCATCTCCCAACGGTGGAATCTTTGTTGACGGCCTTACCATAACTCTTCTTCGTGTGCTCTGTTACACTTGAGAATTCTACATTGGAATCTAGCTGTACAGTGGTCCCTGTTGGAACTGCCATTGACATATCCAGTTCAACTCAGTTGAGTTTGTCGATCGTCCCTAGTATGGTGGACGTGTTCTATGGACATTTTGGAGGGATGACCTTTTGTTCCAGCCCCGGCCCAAACCACAGTGACCACAGATGCCTCCCAACTCAGATGGGGGGGGGGTCATTGTTAGGGCAGGACAGTCCAAGGTCTGTGGTCCCCCATGGAGACCAGCTTGCACATAAATGTCCTAGAGATGAGGGCGGTCCTCCTAGCGTTGCAGGCCCTTCATGCCTTTTTTTCCTCTGGGGACAATTGCTATTCAGTCAGACAACGTCAGTAGTCTGGTGTATATCAACAAAGAGGGAAGGACCAGATCTTATCCCCTTTGTCACGAGGCGGTCCTCCTAGCGTTGCAGGCCCTTCATGCCTTTTTTTCCTCTGGGGACAATTGCTATTCAGTCAGACAACGTCAGTAGTCTGGTGTATATCAACAAAGAGGGAAGGACCAGATCTTATCCCCTTTGTCACGAGGCCATGAGTGTGTGTGGGAATGGGCGATCTCCACCGGTCGCTTTCTCATCGCAGTGCACATTCCGGGACAGTCCAACATCCTAGTGGGCAGGCCAAGTCAGACTATTCTGATGCCTTATGAGTGATCTCTGAATCTGTCAGTAGGAGAACAGATCTTCAGCGAGTGGGGTCCACCTTGCTGCGATCTCTTCACATATCCTTCCAACACCAAGTGCAGCAAGTTTTTCGCTCTGAACCCCCTGCTGGGGGAATCCTCCAGAGAAGCTCTAGTTCATGCTTGGTCTCCCAGTTTTCTGTATGCTTGCCTGCCAGTATCTCTCATTCCGAGCTTTGTACAGAAAGCTTGTTGACTGTGGAGAAAAGTGATCCTCATTGCCCTGTTCTGGCCTTGCCAGGTATGTTTGCCTTCCTTTGGTCTCACCTTCTGGCTCCGCCTTGGATCATAGATCCCATTTAGGATTTAAGATCACACCCATCAGAATCTGGACAGCCTGAAGCTCGGAGTTTGGCTGCTCCTGTACCCGTGATTGCTAGGACTCCTGGACTAGTCGCCTGGCTGCTTACAAGTCTTCGACCAGGAAGGTTTATCGCAACAAGTGAAAACGATTTTCCTTTTGGGCCTCTCAAAGGAGTTTAGACCCTTTCATGGCTCCTATTTCAGCCATTCTTGATTTTCTAGCTGATATTTTTCAACATGGAGCTAGTTCTTCTTCTACTGTCAAAGTTCAGTTGGCTGCCATCTCTCATTTTCATGTGGGTGAGAATTCTGCCTCTTTAGCCTCTTCCAGACTGTGTAAAGCCTTTATCAAAGGCACCTTTTTGTTATGCTCCCTGGTCAAAGATCCTGTTCCCCCATGGGACCTTACTATGGTTCTTCAAGCGTTGGTCGCTCTGCCTTTTGAGCCTGCCGCAACTGCAGATCTGAAATGTTTATCTTGCAAAACAGCTTATCTGGTGGCTATTACCTCTGCAAAAAGAGTTTCAGAATTACAGGCTTTGTCCATCAAAATTCCTTTCATGATTTTTCACAAAGATAGGGTTTCCCTTCGAACCAATCCATCCTTTCTTCCTAAGGTGGCATCACCAGTCAATATCAATCAGACCATCAGTTTGCCTGTGGTTTTTTCCTAATTTTACTAAATGATGGAATACAAACTCCCCATGTTGGATGTTCATAGACAGTTGCGATTCTACTTACACAGGACAGAAAATTTCCGTACATCTGCTCAATTGGTTGTATCCTCGTATAAACGCTTTTTGGGGGAAACCCATCTCCAAGGTCACTGTAGCTAGATGCATTTCTTCCTGCATCTGCAGGTTTATAAGGACAGAGGCATGTCTCTTTCAGGTTGGGTGAAAGCTCATTCCACTAGGTCCATGGCTACGTCTGCGGCCTTTTGGTCTAGAGTGTCTTTTGATGATATTTGTTCTGCAGCTACTTGGTCCTCATCTCATATGTTTATTTCTCATTACAAATTGGATTTGACTTCAAGGAGGAGAGCATCCTTTGGTTCTGTGGTGCTGCGGAATATCCTTCCATGAGGGCCTCCCAGGAGTTTAGTAGCTGGGGACTCTGTCCCACAGGTTGAAGACCAAATGAAGTAAACTACTTCAGATAAAGAAGTTATGTACTCGCTATAAAGTTCCATCTGAGTTAATGTACTTCATTTGTCTTCAGCCGTCCCTCCCTCCTTCCCCTGGACCTTGGCATATGATTAGCCTGCGGGCTGCAGTATAGGTCACAAGTAAAAAATGTTTCCCCTTCAGGTTGGGTACTCGGAATAAGGTTCAGCAAACTCGATACAAATGAAGTACAATTACTCAGATGGAATGTTATGGTGAGTAAATAACTTTTTTTTTTTTTTTTTTTTTACTTTATTCCAGTCCCCTGAGAGAGAAGAGCAGGCTATTTTGTGTCGGCAGCAATTATATGTGTGGAAATGAACAGACTTAATTTAATTGTCAGTAAGCAACAAACTGGCATTTTGCAAACCGCGTGTGTAGTAGAAGTAGAATTTAAGCAGATGTTAAGCTGATTAAAAGGCAAAACAGTTCATATACACACACACACACACACACACACACACACACACACACACACACACACACACACACACACACACACTGCTAGTCTGGATCATTCAAGCTATTGCAGAACGACAATTCATGCATACACTAATGCTCAAAATTTATCTAAAGCTTGTGTTTAAATGCATAGACCTTTTTTCACTTTTTACTAAGCACTAAAGTAATATGTTTGCTTATCGGAAGGAACCACAGTTAATTTAAGGTGTGTGATGGGTTTTAGTTATGGACTAAATATCTTTAGGAGTCTACAGTTTTTCAGTGAAAAAGGCAGAATTTTCTTGTGTCAAAAAATTTTTTTGAAGCCACTTTGCTTTTTGCATGCTTTAACAAAACACTTTCTAACGAGTTGAGCAGCAGTGTATATTAACCAGTGTAAATAACCAGCATAGGTTTGGCCATCAGTTACATAATTAAACACTAGAGGCAAGAGCATGTGATTATACCGGACTAGACTGCCCTTGGCTTAGAAGAAAAAATGTAGACACCAACTGTACGTACATGTGTAGTTTATTCTTAACTCTAAATTTTTTTGCACTTAATTAGTGCTCTGTCTCTCTCTCTCTGCTTGAAATTCTGGCTTCCTAGAGTCCCAGGTTTTTGGAGTATTTGTTAGTGGTTCTTTTCGGTTGGTGCCCCATTTCTGAGTTTCAATACTGCAATATTAGCTAGGAGAGAATTTCAGCCAAACAGGGTGGCTGATGACATTTTTTTTTTTTTTCTCTTAAACCTGGCAGAAGTTTGCTATGAATAATGGTCTTGGAAAGTTTAGGTCCATAGTGATATTCACAGGCTTGGTAGAGTTGTTGAATGTTAACGTAATACTACACTGACAAATAATGCTACATACTCAAATAACAAGAACACTGCTTATGCCTGTTAGCACATGAAATTGAACTGAAAGCTCATTGCCTGTGGAGAGAATTGAAAATGTTTATTCTTACCTCAAACTCATATTTATGATGGAGTGTTGGCATTGCTATGTATTTATTGTGCATCATACTAATCAGGATAACTATCAAAGCCATGCCAAAGAAGGTAAGTCATCACCAGACATGTGCAAAGGGTAGGCAGTCATTCAGGCTTATGCAACCAGTATGTTGTTAATATTCATTTTGTTACTAGGAAGTTCTTTTAGGGTCATGCAAAACCCCTTTTCAGCTGAGGCTTGGGGAGAAGTTCCAAAAACAAGTTTAGTGAAACGTACAGAGTTTATAGCAAACTGAGTGCAAACTGTTTGAAATGTAGTGATTACAGGCGCAACTAGGCTAGGAGTTTAGATGAGTCTAATAACTGGTGGTCAAATAAGCTAAAATTAATAAAAGGGGGTTGCAATACAGGACATAGTTTGGATCTGCAAGAGGAGTACAAGAATAGAAAAATTTAAAATCTAAATTTTGACTGAGATCCATACTAAAATGTGCTAAAGGAAATCTAGCGGATTGCATGTAAAATTTGGGTGAAGGAGGATTGCATTATTAATCTGTGTGATCAAGGTTACAGAAAAGAAAAAGTTAAGGATTCACATCAGCCGTTATGAAAATGACAAAATTCTATAGTTACTGATGGAGAAACTGTGGTTTGATAGAAGGAAGTAGAACAGGGAGCAACCAGTTAAGTAGGAGAGGAAGAGTAGGAACAGACTGCGAGTTGAGAAGAGTGTGGAAATGTTTGATATCTCGCCTACATTCTTACCCGTGGGTTCGGAGAAGAATATCTGCTCTGACTTGGCCCATTTTACTAGTTTGAAGTCTTTCTTTGGCTGGGCTAAGTAGGTATCCCATGGTGCACAGCTCCATATCCCCAGATCTCGTTTGCCGCTCGTGTAGCTCAGATGTGGTCTCGCTTGGCTATGGCTAAGTACCCTCTTTTTTTCTTGTCTTAAAAGTTTTGATTCATATCAAAAGCTATTTTTATAGCGATTTGTCTAACTTTGTCCAAGTTTGTTGAGCGTCGTGATTGTGTGATATCCCACTGACTGTTCCCTCGGGCTAGGCCCGTTTCAGTTAGAGGGCCTAGTTCCCCTCATTTTTGCCTTCTGTGTGAGTACGGTCCAGACCGTTTGTTAGAGGTTTGGGCTTTCCCTTTCCTTGTGGGTTTCATCCCTTGTTGAGAGTTTGTTTTTGCTCTTTAGTGTGTGTTTGGTCACTGTTTAGTGTTGATTACTGTTTAGAGTTGTTCCCGCTTTTTTGTAGTGTGAGCACCTGTGTGTTGTTCTCAGACTTTGGTATTTGCCTTGTTGGCGTAGTAGTTAAGATGTCTAAAGATCCCAAGGAGCACAAACCTTTGGGTTTCAAAAAGTGCTGTAAATGTGGGTATGAAATGTCCATTACCGATGGGCATTCAATTTGTGTCTATTGCCTGGGAGCCATCCATCTGCAGGAATCCTGCAGTTTTTGTTATGCGTTCAGTCCTAGAGTTCTCCAAGAGAGAAAGAATAAGCTAATTTTAAAGGGACTCTTGAAGCCCTCTTTGGATTCGTCTTCCAGTGGAAAATCAAAATCTGGCAAGTCAGAAAAGAGATCTCCGGCTCAGTCAGCTTCATCGGAGGCTCCGGAGAAAATCTCAAAAACTGCATCGACCTCCTCTGCTCCACTGTCCTCGGGGCCGCAGGAAGTGTCGGTATTAGAACCGGTGTCTGTTCCAATTTTATTGGAACCTCTTGGGAGCCGATCACCCAGTTTTGGACCAGCTTCTCCTGAGAAAAGATCTCATTCTCCATTCCTGTCTTCCAAATCCTCCAGGACCCTTTTGGATGTGGATGTTGATAGGGTGGTTCAGAGGCTCCTCCAGTCACTGGTTTTGGCAAAATTGTTTTCGGCTCCGGAGCCCGTCCCGAACCGGTCTTCGATCATTCCTCCTCCGAGCGCATCTCTGTCTTTGGAGCTGGAGTGTTCTGCGCAGTGTGATGTTTCTAGGCCGGCTCCGATGTCCCATTTGGCTCCATTGGTTCCGGCATCGGCTCCGACCCTGTCGGCTCCGTCCTCTGGGTTTGGGACTCGGGATTCTTCGGTCGGGCCCGAGGGGGACATCTCTGGGCTTATTTCGGTCCCGAGCCTCCCTCTCAGTGCATCGGCTTGGGGAACTCCGTCCCCCGTCATGGCCTCAGGAGATTGGTCACTCCTCTGATTCGGGGGGGCCGGCCTTCAAGGCTATGAGGACTGCGCTGGCCAGATCGTCAGCTACATCAGGCGGGTCGGTCACTCTGTCCCCCACCACTCCGGTGAGAGCTTCTGATCACCACCCATCCATGGACAGCAGAGCACCAGGGCCTAGGGATACCCCCATGAGTGGTCCCCAAGTTTCTGAGGGTCCCTCAGTTTGGGCCTGAGGAGCCCCCCAGAAAGAAAACTTGCAAGAGGAAGCACAGACTCCAGGATGAGTCCCTCATTTGGGAATCGGAGGGGTCCCCCAGTCATTCTCTGTTTCCTTCTCTGATATCCTGGAGATACTGAAACAGAGGTGACTGGCCGTCCAAAGCCCCTTCCGAGTAGGAGTCTGTATTCCTTAAGGCCTTTGGTGCTCAGCCCTCCGCCTCCTGGGTGTCTCCACCCTTCAAACTCCTTGATCTGATTTGTCGAAGAGTACGGGAAAACCCTGATTCTGTGGAGCCCGTACCCAGGCGTCCCAACACGTTTCTTTCCTTCCTCCAGGGCAAAGAGTTTGTCTAAAGGAGTCCCTGTAGATGCCATGGTGGTGGCGGCAGCAGCCACTCAGAAGGAAGTAGCAGAGTCTTCTTCATCCGTCCATCCTCCTAACAAAGAGTCTAGGACCATGGATCGGTAGGGAAGTGTACCCTCTCGTCAGCTACCTTTACCTTGCGGTCGCTGTCTCACTTCACTCGGCTCCAGAGAGATCTCCTCAAGGAGTTAGGAGATACTCTTGCGGGCAACGTTCCTGAGGCAGCGGCTCAGACAGTTGACGCCCAGGTCTCTACCCTCAACTCCATTGTTAACTCATCCATGCAGCTCATTTCGTATGCAGCCGAGGGAGCGAGTAGGGCAGCAAGCTCAGGGGTCGCCCTCAGAAGACAAGCCTGGCTGCACCTGTGTCACTTTGCGGAGGCCTTCAAGTCTTCCTTCACTGATGCCCCCTTTGATGGTTCCTCTTTGTTTGGGACCAAAGTGAAAGACACCCTTAAGAGGGAAAGACCCTGTCTGCCGTAGGGGTCCATTTTTCCCTTCCTTCTAGGCCTTATCCCAAGGCCCAGCGGGGGGGGGGGGGGTTCAAGAAATCCAAGTTTTTTTTCCTGCCGGCCAAGGTGAACCCCCCCTCCAGAGGCAAGGGGGGGAGGTTATTCAGGGAGACGTTGCCCCAGAGGCAGAGGGGGCCCCCACAATTCGGGAGACCGCGATTCCTTTTGTGGCTCTCACTACTCTCGTTCCTGAGGGTGTGCCCGGCTGTGCTTATCCGGAGCCAGTCGGGGGTTGAATTTAGTTATATCTAGAAGCCTGGGAAAGCATTACCCAGGACTGATGGGTATCACAGAATTTCCGGAGGTTATATCATTGCACTTGCATCAGACCCCCAGCCAATCAGAAAAATCCCAGACGCTCCACCCAGTCAAAGGGATCCAGCAGCCTCAGAGGTCTCAAAGCTAATAGAAAAAGAGCCATCCAGCGTGTCCCCTCAGACCAAATCGGATTAGGGACTTACTCAAGATTCTTCTCGGTGCCGAAAAGAACAGGGGACTTAAGACCCATACTAGATCTCAGCCAACTGAACAACTACGTGCACAAGTCCAAGTTCTGTATGGTCACACTACAATCGATTCTCCCATTGTTGGGAGAGGAGGTATGGATGTGCTCCATCGACCTCAAGGATGCTTACTACCATGTGAAAATGGACAGGGCATCTAGGAGTCACCTACGCTTCCGGCTGGGAGCCAGTTGTTTCCAGTTTCGAGCCCTGCCCTTTGGTCTCACCACAGTCCCCAGGGTGTTCATCAAGTGTATGGCAGTGGTGACGGCTCACTTGAGACGTCAGATTCCAAGTGTTTCTGTATCTGGACTGGCTCCTTACCGCCCCCACCAGGCATCAACTAGTTCAAACCAGGGACACTACCATCACTCTGTCACCAGTTGGGTATAACAATAAATTGGGGAAAAATCTGCTTTATTGCCCTCGCAGTGTGTCACCTTTATAGGAGCAGAATTGGACACCATTCGAATGCGAGCATTTTTACCGCAGGAAAGGATCAGAGTCTTACAAAAACAGTTACACATGCTGATGCCCCTGAGACAAGCAAAGGCAAGATGGGTTCTCCAGCTCCTAGGGACTATGGCAGCAACAATCATGTTGGTCCCTCTAGCGAGATTGCACATGAGAATTCTCCAATGGCTCCTCTTTGTTCAATGGTCTCTCCAAAGACTTCCACTGTCTCAACCCATCTTGCTCACGGACAGATGCAAGCAGGACCTCGGTTGGTGGCTGTGCACCAACAATTTGGGTGGGGAAAAACCCTTCGTTCCACCCATCCCGATTGCCATGGTGACCACGGACGCCTCCCAGATGGGGTGGGGGGCATTATCTTGGCAGGACAGTCCAAGGCACATGGCAAGAGCACGAGATACATCTGCATATAAACGTCCTAGAGATGAGAACAGTGCTACTTGCGTTGCAGGCACTTCGAGTGTTCGTCCTCTAGGGACGATTGCGATACACTCAGACATGTCAGTAGTGTGGTATCTAAACAAGCAAGGGGGAACCAGGTCTTACTCTCTGTGCATGCAGAGAGGCCATGTGAGTGTGGCATTGGGCAGTAACTTCCCAACAGTTTCTGGTGGCAACGCACATTCCGTGGAGGTCCAACGTGATTGCGGACAGGCTAAGCAGAGCTATTCTGATGCCTTACGAGTGGTCCCTGAATCGCCTGGTTGCAGAGTGAATCTTCAGCAGATGGGGTCAGCCTTGCTGCAACCTTTTTGCCAACCCCCTCAATGTGAAATACAGCAGCTACTTCACGCTGATCCCCCCACAGGGGGAGTCACCCAGGGACAGTCTGGTTCACGATTGGCCCTCCGGTCTGCTTTATGCTTTCCCTCAGTTTCCCTTGCTGTCAAAGGTGATTCAGAAAGTGCAATCCTTGGGAAGCAGAATGATTGTTTGCTCCGCACTGGCCTCGCCAAGTTTGGTTCCCCTTTCTTCAGCAATTCATTGTGGACACTCCTTGGACTCTGGATCCTCAACCAGATTTACTGACGTGCATGTCGGGACAGTTCCACCCCTCCCTGATGACCCTCCGGTTGACAGTCTGGCTACTCCACTTCCATAGTTAGACTTCATAATTTCTCACCAGAAGTGGTTCATATATTATCGTCCTCTCATAAACCATCCACTAGAAGGATTTATTCTAGTAAATGGAAAAGGTTTTCTATCTGGGCACATACCAGAGGCATTGATCCTTACACAACTCCAATTGCTTCAGTCCTGGAGTTTTTGTCTGCTTTTCCATCAGGATTATGCATCAGCCACCATCAAAGTTCAACTGGCAACGATCTCTAATTTTCATGTAGCGAATGAGCCTAGTCTCATGGCGCGTAGACTAAGCAAGGTGTTCCTGAAGGGTACTCTGTTGCTCTGTCCCCCGGTGTCCGAACCAATCATGCCCTGGGATCTCAATTTTGTTCTACAAGCCCTTACTGTACGATATTTCGAGCCTGCAGCTACCTGCGAATTGAAATTCTTGACCTGGAAAACTGCCTTCTTAACAGCAATCACTTCAGCAAGGCGAGTTTCAGAAATTCAAGCCCTCTCTATCAAGCCTCCATACTTAATCTTCCATAAGGACAGGGTCTCTCTTAGACCAAACCCTTTGTTACTTCCTAAAGTGGCTTCTGTGTCTAATCTAAATCAATCCATTGAGTTGCCTGTCTTCTTTTCCCACTTTTCTAACTAGGCAAAATTTACATTTCACCAGTTGGATGTACACAGACAATTACGCTGGATGTACACAGACAATTACACTTCTATCTGCACCGAACAAAAGATATCAGGAAGTCTGACAAACGTTTTGTTTCCTTTTCGGAAAACCGAATGGGGTCCCCGGTCTCCAGGGTCACGCTATCTAGATGGATATCTAACTATCTCTTTCATCTGTCAAGCAGGAGGTAAAGATCTGCCATTTCCGGTCAAGGCTGACTCTACTCAGGCTGTTTCCACATCTACACCCTATCAAGCCAGATTGTCAGTGGATGATATATGTGCTGCAGCTACTTGGGCTTCTCTCACATTTGTTTCTCATTACAAATTGGACGTGGTCTTCAGGGGCAGGACTTCCTTTGGCTCCACAGTTCTCAGGAGTATTTTCCTATGAGCCACCCAGGATGTAGGTGCTAGGGACACTGTCCAAGGGTAAGAATGTAGGAGAGATAGGACTACATAACCTCAAGAAGTTATGTACTCACCATAACATTCGATGTATGTAGTCCATCTCGCCTCACATTCTTTCGTACCCTCCCACCTTCCCCCTTCCCTGGAGGGTTTGGAGGTTAGGCTGTTATCTACAGAGTTCCCTTGCTTAGGTTATTCTTTATGTGGATGTGATGTGTGCATGGAGTACAAATGAGTTTCGCAGCAAACTAGATCTGGGGATATGGAGCAGTGCACCATGGGATACCTACTTAGCCCAGCCAATGAAAGACTTCGAGCTAGTAAAATCGGCAGAGTCTGAGCCGATATTCTGCTCTGAGCCCACGGGTAAGAATGTGAGGCGAGATGGACTACCTACATCGAACGTTATGGTGAGTACATAACTTCTTGTTTTTAAACTGTGAGTTTGAGATTTTCTGAGGGTAGTTTGTTCCATTGTTTGCCATATGTCATGAGTGCAAGGCTTCGCAGTGTACATCTGAGGCCTTGTCCTGGTCAGAAAAATGTTTTTAGACTGGGGTTCTCGTGAGGCAATACCACTTCATCAGCGAGATTAAGGAAGGACAGTTGGATGGTTGGTGCAACGGCTTTTTCCAGGGGATTTATTTGGTTTATTTATGGTGAGACGTTTCATCTTCCAATTTCCAGGACAGACCCACCCTTCTCTTTAAACAACACATTGTAAAGTAAACTCATTCTATGTATCCAAGCATAAGTGCATAATACAAATCAAAATCTGTAAAACTCAAAGGTATGCAGTTAATGACCTTCTCTGTACAAAGTTGGAACTGCTTTTCTTCTAAATATTATTTAGATTTGCTTGTGAATGGTGCACCTAACTTAACTGTATCTCATGAGTGAGTAGAGTATTCCCCATTTGTCCTTGCATTACAATTAAATTTTTTATCATCCGCTCATAGGGAAGATTTTCTACATAGTGCCCTTGACAAATAGTACGGCATCATACTCATCAGTAAAATGTGATAACTGATTTAACTGCGCAGCATCATCCTAGTTGCCCTTCAGTAAGGGCTACAGTTTTGCTTTTGAGAGGTAATGTTTCATATTTTGGCGATGGAAGGTTGAGAACTATGGCAGTATTCGGTACTATATCTGATTATCTACACTTGTCTTATCTCCTCCCCCGTGTGCTCGTTTATTTTCACAGGCTAGCTAAAATCTCTTCTGTAACAATGTTTATGCAAGATGTTGAACTAGAAGCACTTTGAACTATTGCATCAGTAAATGGATGTAGCCAGGCCATAAAACATCTTAGCAGCTCACCCCGTTCTGTTTTATATCCAGCTTCCTTATGATGCATTACCCTTTTAGAAAACCTTTTGCTGCTTAACCTGTTTTGGGGGATGGTGCCTATTAGCTGAACCACCCTGTAACTATTCAGTCGCCCCATACACACACGCACCTTTTGGTCCTACAAAACATGTGGTGATTATACCAAGAAAGCAGCTAGAATCTTAACAGAAAAAATCTTTGCATACCCCTAAAGTATTTAAATTCTTGGGAGACAGAATTCTGTACCCCAAACGTTTGTCAAACCTGCCAACAAAATAACGACCAGCTTTTTTTTAAGTACATGTATACATAAGGAAAATGTTATAATTAAGACTAGCACAATACAATGCCATTTAGCTGCAAGGCTGGGAAACTACACCCGAGCAGCATTCTTGTGTAGAGATGTTGGAATCCTGCAGTGGTATTGGAAAGCTTAAGGAAGCCTCTTTGGCCGCACTCATTCAGCACCACCGGGCATGTACATCTAAGATGGAGGCAAACCCGCAACACCTTTCAGTTCCATACAAAGAGGCATGCCTTTTAATTTTTTTTTTTAATTTAAAGATGACTGTATTGGTTCTTACAGGTTTTATTAACCCACCTTTCCTTTATTGTTTAAAGCAAAAAGTTCTAGTTAGTAGCTTAGATGGGTTGTACTGAAGTGTGGTAACCCCTGCTACAATTCGCGCAGCTGTTGGGAATTCCATTCCTGAATGGTACAGTAGCAGACATGCCCTAGCTAGCTGACTGCCTCAAACTGATAGAATATAGCAATAACCCACGCCTGGGTGTGGGTAATGCTGGATTTACCCACGGTTGGTGTGATTTGGTCACGAGGGCGAAGCCCGAGTGGCCAAACAAAGCCAACCATGGGTAAATCAGCATTACCACCAGGCGTCAGATTATCTAATAACCTTATTTAAGAAAAATAATTACTTTTCTTAAATAATGGCATTGTATAATGCCTCCTTGCTGCCCTTCCGCAGCTGTCTGGTATTCTGCGGCAGTTCTGATGTACTGCATGCCTCATGTACATCAGAGCTGTGGGCAAAAGCAACGGAGAAAGCAAGATCTCCGTTGCTTTTTAAAAACTGTTTTGCTATGTTAAATGGGTTTAACATAGCCAGACAGCTTTTAAAAAAGCAACGGAGTATATCCGTTGCCTTTTTAAAGCTGTCTCGCTATGCATTTAACATAGCGAGACAGTTTTGAAAAAAAGCAACGGAGAAAGCAAGATCTCCTTTGCTTGTTTCACTATGTTAAATGAGTTTAACATAGCCAGACAGCTTTTAAAAAAGCAACTGAGAATAGCCGTTGCTTTTTAAAGCTGTCTGGCTATGTTAAACCCATTTAACATAGCGAGACAGTTTAGAAAAAAGCAACTGAGAAAGCAAGATCTCCGTTGCTTTTTTAAAGCTGTCTCGCTATGTTAAACTCGTTTTAACATAGCGAGACAGTGTGAAGCAACGGAGATCTTGCATTCTCCGTTGCTGCAAAAGAGTTATAGTAATGGAAAAAGTCCGGGCAACCGGACCTTTTTCCATTACTATAACTCTGACTTACAACGTGCACGCTGACCAATCAGCATGCATGTTTTTGAATATTTAATGGGGGGGTCGTTGTATAATTGGCTTTTTATATTACTTGTTACAGTTAGACTTATCTTAATTGCTGTCATTAAATTGTTTACATGGAACCCTTTATAACATGCTGTAACTCTTCAAACTACACTGGAATGCTGTTTATTAATCCGTATTGCAGTCTGCAATAAAAATCCCCATCATACTGCAATTTCAGTTAAATTTCAACTAAGCAGTTGCCATAATATAAGTAACAGTTGTTGTGTTGCATGTAGAGGGGGCTGTCCCCCTTAACCCTCCGACATATGTTACAGATTTTGCATTGTTTTGTGTTTTACAAGAATATATAATAAAAGGAAGGTTGAGGCAGTAGCAGCAGCAGATATCCCTTGGATGCTTTACACCAGTGTTGTCTTCTGTTATGGTAGTTGCTCTCTATTTTTTACATAATATAATATGCCATGTTTTATTGAGACTGAGTCAAAGTGGCTATATTTCTGGTTTTGTGCACTCTTGGCTGTCAAACATAGTGTGGGAGGCCTGTTTTGTCAAAGTTAGCAATGGGTGGGATTGCTACTGTACACTTCAGGGGTTACTACTCTTACTACTCTTCCTTAGAACTCATTTAGTCCTATAATGCATCAGGTTGATAACAAATCCTATTTTAATAAGACCTAGCTTCGCTTGTATGCTAAAGTCATCCATAAACAGCAGTAAATGGTTGTAGAGCTAGCTTACGAAATATCCCCAAAAAAACAGTTGGAAACCAGATGGAAAAGTTTAATCGCAAGTAAAACTTTCACCATAAAGGCTTCCACAGGCGAATACACTCTACATTTAAGTAGTAAATTAAAATCATGTGACTCGGTGTATTTAAATTATTAGAATTCTAGTTTAGATTGTATTTGGCTGTGGAAGCCTTTATGGTGAAAGTTTTTCTTGGGAATAAACTTTTTATCTATTTTCCATCAGTGTCCTCGAGTCTTCTGGTTTCCGACTGTTTTTTGGGTTAGCTTGTATGCTAACAGGCTTTATTTACTTAAAGCCTTGTTTGCTTAAAATCCCCAGCTAAGAGCTTCAGGATTTTTTTTCTGTAATATATAATTATTCAGTGTATTGCTATAAACTTGTCTTACATATATATAATGTTCTGATTTTATGTATGGAGATGCATACAGTTTACATGTATACAACTCATGACATAAAGTTGCTGGTAAAATAGGGAACTACTTTAGTTACTGGTTATATGAGCAGAATGAGTAGTACTGTTAATTGTAAGAGATCTCTGTAAGCAGTTTAGTTTAGTTTTTATTTGCAACAGTCAGCAAGACCGTAAATAGGGTCTGTGATTCCATAATCCAGACACTTCATTTTCTCAGCCTGGGGTAAAAGTAGTGCAGGTCCTGCAGACCCCTGCCTCAGCAATGACCAGAGCATGGATACACCCATACATACTTGGTCTCTGTCTCTGATGTACTACCCCCCCTTCTTTGAACTCTGTCTTACACATGCAGTAAGATTTATTTCAGGGGGCAGAAAGAACTTGTGCCATGCCATGGAGGTTTGTACCAGGGATGATTATCTTCAGTTTTTGTTCTAAACATGAGCATTGAACTGGGTCACCTTGTTCGTGGAGAGTGCTAAGTCAAGGCAGTGGTGGGAGAAGGAAAGATGATCTCAGATGGGGTCTCGAGAAACTAGCAAACTGGGCAACCAGGTGGCAGAAAAATGTCAACTGCAAATTTGTTTTACAGAATGGGGTCTGTACAGATCAAACAATATGTGGAGAAAGACTTGTTAGTCATCATTAATGATGTGCGATTCCAATTGCAGACAGAGGTTAATGGGGTTGGAGAAGTGACCACTGGGACCAAGCCATTGTCCTGCACTTTTGGTCACTAGTCGGACCTTTATCCCACACTTGAGCAATACTGCCGTCAATTACTGAAGTACAGACAGGATTCAGCACCGATTGGGACCAGAAGATGGGAAAGAGATTTAAAGGCAAAGACTGAACAAGGGTAAGCTTGAGGATGAAGAGCAAAGTCTGTGAAAAAGGCTTAAAGCAGCCAAAGCTGCTGTCCTTGGAGGACAGAGTACATGTAGACATGATACGGATACGAACAGTCCTAGAAGAGGGCTGAAAGGAAAGAATTAAAGTGCATGGTGACCCCTGGTCAACTATAAGGATGAGCTTTAACCTAAAGTTGAGGAAAAATGTTGCTCCTCAGACTGTGAGGGGGATAAAGGTCTTACATTTCAGTACAGCAGACTGAACATACAAAACACCTTGGGAAAGGTATTTTAAGATCAAAAACAGCAAGTGCTTTCAAGCAGCTGAGGCCTACATTGTTAATTTAAAGACCTCAAAAAAAATCTCCTTTTCACAGAAGCTCCTTCTCTGTCAAACTCTTGTGTGAACTATGCAGTTAAACCTTTCCGCTTCAACTGGCTAACACGATCATCACCGAGGGTATATAATATCCTTACTGGCAAGTTAAGATTGTCATTGGTTTGGAATGACATCTGACTATAGATACAGCTGTCTCCTTGGCCGCCTTGTTAATACAGTGCCGTGTTGTGTTTTTAAGCAGGTTGTTGAACTTTTTGTAGAGTCATTGTTGGGAACAGGAAGATTAACAGACAACTGCATTAAAAAGCAAAGTGTACTGGCTTGGTGAAGAAAGCAAGAGGAGAGGAAGCAGTGTGGAGAAAGAACTCTTTATGTATAAAAAAAAAAATGAACGGAGAAGAATGATGGACATTTCACTCTCTTGCATTTTCAGTCTTTTTGTTCCGTCAGCAAGCACTCTGCATTATGAGTGCCAACATTTCAACTGGGAGCCTGTCAGACTCCTGTCACACTGCATGAAAGTGCTGGAGAGGTTGATTTGATAAGCAGATTTCCAAAGTTGTAGAAAGTAAGATGAATGGTTGTGATTCAGAACACAGTGTAGCTCAACCAGCCTGATGATTGCAGTGAGACAGATGGTAGAAAATAAGCTAGAGATGAGGAAGTACTACTTGGGCATTTTTAGACTTTGAGAAAGCATGTGTCAAGTTCCCAAGAAATCTGCATTGGGCAGTACTGTGAAGGTTTAAAGTCCTGGAAACATTGGTAGAATTGGTGCAGGCTATGTACAAGGGTCCAATGACACAGTACAAAGTGTTTGGACTTTTGAAGGGAGGGATACAAGTGGGGGTTCATCAGGGTTTGACTGAGCCCACTGCTGTTCAAACTGGTGATGAGCTGGAGGGGGACATATCATCAAAGCTTCAACAAATTTTAGGGGAATGGAATGCAAAACTAATGGCACACAAGATGAAACCAGAGTATAGGCAAAGCAGATGTTCACCGTGTTTCACTGTTGCAGTCATTACAATTGGGTTATCCTGCTGGCAGGCTACCCGTAGTCAGCCCAAGTTCCAAAGTCTTGGTCCAGTGTCAGTTGCTGTCGCCTCCTCCCTGATGTCAGTGCGCCAGGGGTATAAACGATGCAGCAGACGCAATTTTCTTCAGTCTTTCTTGCCGCCCGGTGCCTGAAGCAAAAGCAGTTCGCAAGTGCCGGTCGGCCAACTCCGGATCTAAAATTCAAATTTGAAAATCTCGGGAGTCTTCATTAAAGCTAAGTACCCCGTCGTGGAAACTTTTTTTTTTCTTGCTCCAGACCGATGTCAGAAAAAGTTAATAATTGTATTTCTTGTGGGAAGCAAATGCCCTGACCACGACGTTGCTAGTTGTCTGTTTTGTGCTATTAAGCGTCTGTACGATTTTGCATTTCATTACTTTGGCAGAAGATTCAATTATATAATGCCGTCGGAACAGCCGACTACCGGAGTTTATAAGAAGCGCAAAGAAAAAGAAAAGGACAGGCATCCGAGGTCCAAAACCAACGACTAGGCTTCTGTTAGGCCTGTCACCGGTTCTCAGTGAGGCGCTTTTGCAGCCCCTGACGCCTGCTACCTCAGAGCCACAGGCCGCTTCCGACTCCCACGTGGAGCCGACTAGGCCACTGGAAACATAAGGTATTGGACACTCGAAACTATTCCCTCAGATGGGTCCGGAGCCACTGAGCAGGCATCTGCTTCCGAGGGTGTTTTCAGACCTACACAGTTGTATGTAAAACCAACTTCACCTTCAAAGGCTAAAGCAGCTCTAAAGACAAAGAAACAAGTACAGCATTCTCCTGGACAGGCCTCCATGCCTAAAAAACAGATGCTTAAAATGGCTGAAGACCTAATTACTTTGATCAGGGGTTCCCATCCCCCTCCTAATGAGGCCTAGGCAAGAGATAGAATATGAATCTTCAGATCAGGTTTCCATTTCTTCCTCTTCCTCCTCTTCCTCTCTTCCTCCTCTTCCTCTTCCTCCTCTTCTTCCTCCTCTTCTTCTTCCTCTTCCTCTTCTTCCTCCTTCTTCCTTCTTCTTTCTCCTTCTTCTTCCTTCTTCTTCCTTCTTCTTTCTTCTTCTTCTTCCTTCTTCTTCCTTCTTCTTTCTTCTTCTTCCTTCTTCCTTCTTCCTTCTTCCTTCTTCCTTCTTCCTTCTTCTTCCTTCTTCCTTCTTCTTCCTTCTTCTTCCTCCTTCTTCCTCCTTCTTCTTCTTCCTTCTTCTTCCTCCTTCTTCCTTCTTCTTCCTCCTTCTTCCTTCTTCCTTCTTCTCTTTCTCCTTCTCTTTCTCCTTCGCTCCGAGACTTCCTTTCATTACCTCAGCACAGACCCCTTGCTATTCCTCCTGTTTTAGACATTGTAGATGTATTTTCAGAGTCCGGTCTGTCTCCTGACTCTCTACCACCAGCTCCTGTTAAGCCAGACAGATACTACAGGGTTCCTGATTCACATAAAATTTCTTTACAAAAACCCTGCTGCTGACCCAGAAACCATTTCTCAGGGTCTCAAGGGTGTCGAGGCTTCCACTGCAAAAAAAACCCTATCCCCTCTGATAGGGATTCAAGGGCCCTGGACAGATGGGGGCAAAAGATTTATACTTCTGCTACCTTGGCTGTAAGAGCTTTAAATTGTCAGTTTCATATGCTTAAATTTCAGCAATATCTTGTCACTGCTTAAACAGAAAATGTTGGCAAATTCAGAATGTGCAGAAAACAAAAATGCAGGATTTATTACATGCAGCTAAACAAGTGGGAAAGCATACTTTGCAATGTGGTTTTGATTCTCTAGAGGCCTCCTGCAGGGCCGCAGTTACAGGTTCTGTCATTAGGAGGCATGCTTGGTTAAAAGAACAGAATCTGCCCGATCATGTTAAAGCAAAACTATTAGATGCTCCATTACAACATGATACCTTGTTTGGTGTTAAAGCAGAAGAGGTGTTGAAGAAAATGGAGGACAAAGCTAAATCTATGCAAACAGTGAAGGATTTCTTACAGGTACAGCCTCCCAGATTTAGAAGGAACTGGCCTACAACAAATTGGTCCTTTCCAGTGTCGGACAGGCCACAAAGAGGCAGATACAGACGCCCCAGAGGCAGATCACAGCCCCAAGGCTCATACAGGCCTAAACAACGGGGTGCTTCTACCTCCAAAGTGGAGAGGAAAAATCACAGCCATACAGGAAACAGACTCGATGACTTCCCCCTGCCAGCACCAAGCATTTATCTTCTGGCAGCTCCTTTGGGGGGAAAACTAGCACTTTTCACAAAATTGGCACATTATCACCCAGGACAAATGGGTCTTAAATATCGTATCTCAAGGCTACAGGTTCCACTTTCACACCCTGCCAAGGCCAAACGGTATGCCAGACCTGCCACGCAATCAATGGGCAGAGGCACAAAAACAAGTTTTATCTCTCATGGACATGAGCCATTCAGCAAGTGCCACAGCAAGAGCAAGGACAAGGATTTTACTCAAGGCTATTCTTGGTACCCAGAAAGGACAAAGCCTGGAGACCAATACTGGACCTGTCTATCCTAAACACATACCTGGATATTCCAAAATTCAAAATGTTAACTCTGCAGCAGCTTCTGCCCATGCTGGGCAAGAAAGCTTGACTTATACCTTAAGACCTATAAGAGGCATACCTGCATGTCCCAATCAGACAATCATGCAGAAGATGCCTCAAATTTATAGCTGGCTCAATGCACTACCAATTCTCTGCACTGCCCTTTGGCTTATCTACTGCGCCCAGGGTCTTCACAAAATGCCTGGCACCAGTAATTGCATTCTGCAGACAACGAGGAATACAAATATATCCTTATTTGGACGACTGCCTTATTCAAGCAGAGAACAAGGACATCCTACTATAGCATCTGGCGTTTGTCAAAAGATTACTAACTGGTCTAGGGTATACAGTAAACTAAAAGAAATCAAAACTCGTACCCTCTCAAGAGATAATATTCTTGGGTGCAAGCTTAAATACAACTGCCCAGATGGCTTATCTCACGCCAGACAGACAACTGACTGCTTATTTCAAAATGTTGGCAACAAAGACCTACTAATTCCATATGCAAGACTGCATATATGAGAACTTCAATGGTATCTAAAAAGTGTTTGGACTCAACATTGCAACAGCCTGGAAACAATAATCACCCTCATTCCCTGCCAGCAACAGGAGTTTCGATGGTGGGCAAAAGCCTGTCAACTCAATACGGGACAGTCATTCACCTTACCCACAGCCAGGCAGACATTGACAACAGATGCATCAGATTATGCCTGGGGGGCCCATATGGCAGGAAGATGTATTCAGGGCACATGGTCCGCAAGTCAAATGCATTAACATATCAATTAAAAAGAGATGCTAGCTGTTCAGAATGCCCTGACAGCCTTCAAGGATATACTTCATTCAGGGCAACTAGACAGACAATACTACAGTCGTGTGGTACATAAACAAGCAGGGGGGCATGCATTCCTAACCCCTCTGCAGACTAGCCATGAACTTGTGGGACACTGCACTGAGTTACAAGTACATCTGCAAGCACAATTCCTGCCAGGAAGGATAAATACTCTGGCAGACTAAGCAGAAACGTAATGGATCCCCACGAGTGAAAATTGGATCCACAAGTCTTCAGCATAACAAGGAACTGGGGGTGCCTGGACATAGACCTATTTGCCTCCCCTCACAACTGCCAACTACAGAGATTCTGCACAAGGACTTATCACAAGCGAGCATGGAAAGTGGACGCTCTATCTTTCAGCTGGAAAAACCTAACAGTATATGCCTTTCCTCCTCTGCCTCTCCTCCTCAAGGTACTCCTCAAGGTCAGACAAGAGAAGCCAAAAATGATACTGATGCCCCAGACTGGCCCCGCCAGCACTGGTACCCAATTCTAAAGAGCTTGTCTCAATGCCCAGCTTGGACATTACCTCAAATTCCCTCAAATTCCTCACTTATTGACCCAACAAGACAGTATGATACTGCACAGCCAACTTAGGACCTTAAACCTGGCAGCATGGCGAATAATGTAGCCATTCAAGACGCACCTCTCTCTAAAGCAGTGATGGATGTTATTTTGGAGGCCCGGAGGCCTAGCACCAGAAAATCTTGTGCAGAAAAATGGAAGAGATTCTGTGCTTGGAACCAGGCACAGGGTACTGACATGACTGTTCCAAATATTCCTCAGATTCAATACTTAACTGAGATGCTGGATAAAGGCCTTTCCTTTTCATCCAATTAAAATTCATGCCTCTGCCATTTCAGCTCATTACAATACAGAACCACCTATTTTTTCTCCTCCATTACTAAGGCAGTACCTCAGAGGGGCCAGAAACATAAGACCTCCAAGGAGAGCACCAATACCTGCATGGGACCTCAACTATGTCTTGGAAAAACTCCCACTGCCTCCGTTTGAGCCAGCCTCTGCAGCGAATATCAAATTTTTACCCTGGAAAACAGCTCTGCTCCTAGCAATTACCTCCGCTAGACGAGTCTCAAGAGTTACAGGCACTCATGGTTGTGGAACCTTTTATCATTTTCCATCGTGACAGGGTTTCTCTAAGGACAAACTCTACTTTTATGCCTAAGGTAGTGTCCAGTGTGGCCCTTAACCAAACCATTCATTTACCTACTTTTTATCCAAACCCCTCAGAATAAGGGTGAGAGACTTCTGCATTCTTTGGACATTCACAGGCAGCTACGCTTCTACTTGGACAGAACCAAAGCTTTCAGAAAGACGGAACAACTTCTAGTAGCATATGCTGCAGGATCACAAGGAAAGCCGATCTCAAAACAGACTATTTCAAAGTGGATAGGCCACTGCATTAGTTTCTGCTATTCGCAGCATGGCAAATCAGTGCCTAAGGGCATTAGGCCACATTCAACCAGAGCAGCAGCCACTTCAGCAGCCTTCCTCGGAGGAGTACCAACCAAAGACATCTTAGAGGCTGCAACTTGGAGTTCAGTGCATACTTTTAAAAAGCACTATCACTTACCTCTCTACTCCAAGTCCAGGGCAGGCTTTGCCACTGCAGTTCTGCAGGGCCTGATAGCCTCTTCTAATCCTATTTAGCACCAGCCTCCCAACTTTAGCTTTGGGATTCAACCCAATTGTAATGACTGCAACAGTGAAACACTATGAACATAGTACAGTTGTGTACCTACCATAAATGTAGATGTTCGAGTGTATTCACTGTTGCAGTCCAGGTTACCCTCCCACCATCCCCCTTTTTACCTTGCTGGGACTTCTCTGTACTACTCTGTTCTATACAACCTACGTGGTGTATTTGCTTGTAGATGAAGAAAAAGTTGATTTTTGTATATGCATGCTTATTGGCATAATTTAGCCTGCCATGTTAGGGGCACCTGACATCTGGGGCAAGAAACTGAAGAAAATGGCGTCTGCTGCATCTTTTATACCCCTGGTGCACTGACGTCAGGGAGGAGGCGGCAGCAACCGATGCCGGACCTAGACTTTGGAACTCGGGCCGACTGCGGGTAGCCTGCCAGCAGGATAACCCAGTTGTAATGACTGCAACAGTGAATACACTCTAACATCTACATTTATGGTAGGTACACAACTGTACTTTTTCATGGCAGTAAATGAAGGCGTTGGATAATAGAGTGGAAATTAGTGGAAAAGTTTTTAACTGTTTTAAGCATCTGTGAAGGATGGTTGAGGAGAATGGAAGTCTGAAGAGGTCAAAGCAAGAAGTATAAGAGCTGCAGCCAACTGGCACAGTGTCCGAGTAGTGTGATAGTAGTATGGTAGAAGGTGTACAGAAACCTGGGCAGTGAAAGGCAGAGCAGTTGAGGAAGCTAGAGGTGATGGAAATGGAAGTGCTTTGAGACTGGTAGGAGGATGCATATTGTATGAAAGATGAGAGAATGCTGATATTGGAGAAAAAAACAAAGTAGCTTTAATTGCAGAGAAGGTTAGAGAACAGATAAAGGCTCCGGAGCATGTGCAGGAGCATTGTGCAGGAATCGGAAGATGTGAAGATTTGGGAGAGAATGGAAGTGGGTAAGAAAGGAAACCAGGACATCCAACAGAGGAATGGATTGTCTGAGAAGACTTCTAGCAATCGGACATGGCTGTAGAAGGTAGGAGTGGAATTTGTGTAGAGCAGTGGTGATAGTTGACATGACACCTTGACCCCATGTTACAAATATGGGGTGGTCGGATGTTGTCATCACTATCATAAAGGAGGAGTGGCCACACTGCTCAAGTTGGCACCATTGATCTGTCAGAGGAGACATCTGAGGTGGAAATAATCGGGACCATTGAGCTGGTATAGAAGTCACGAGTCCTGATTCAAGGTAACACACAAGTGTTGCCTGTGCCAGCAAGTCAGTACAGAAAGCGAAGAGAGGAGTAGGAAGTATGACGGTCTGGAAAAGGAAGAAAGGCTTGGGGCTGGCAACTCGAGAGAGCAGGTGGGACTTTGCTCAGGCTGTCCTTAGTAAGGGTGGAGAAGCTCTGACCACAACTGGGGACATTTATTGGAGGTTCAAGGAATACCCTGAGCAACTCCTGAAACTGGATGTACCTTCTGTGAGGATTCAGTGCTAGAAGCAGTTGGTGAGATGTTAATTTTACTGTTCGGGAGTGTGAAGCTGAGCCTAGTGTCTTATTATTATTATTATTATTGTTATTGTTATTGTTATTATTGTTATTATTGTTATTATTGTTATTATTGTTATTATTGTTATTATTGTTATTATTATTGTTATTGTTATTATTATTGTTGTTATTATTGTTATTGTTCTTATTGTTACTGTTACTAGTTGTTAATGTTGTTGTTAATGTTGTTGTTAATGTTGTTGTTTACAGATGCAATGAAAGTTTTTTTTTGTGTTGCAGTGCTTATGATTATGTGATTCCTGCAAGAGAGAAGACTGTAGTCAAAACAGATATTCAGATTGCACTTCCACCTGGTTGTTACGGCAGAGTGGGTAAGTAACTGCATTTTTACTCTCTGATCTAGATAACTTTTCTTGACATGTTTTGTAGGCAAGATGGTCTGATCCCCTTACTGTAACATGCAAGTAACTGAGTGTAACTTACTGTAACGAGTATGTAACTGAGTACATCACTATGGGCCCACTACAAAGTGTTTGTGGTAGGTGTTCATCAATGTTAATGCTGATGTCCTAAGTTGGGTACTTTTTCTGTGACTGATCGATACAGAATGCTAGATACCAAGGATGCAATACATTTGTCAGTGTAACCCTTTCTAATTTTAAGCCGGTGGTAAAATGTACTTGAAATGCTACAAATAACATTTATTTAAATCAAGGCAAAGTGCATATACCTAGAGGTTTGTCTCTCTCCTGCAGTGTTTGTTACTGTAGGCAGGCACTTTAAGAATTTTATAATGAGGCTTACAACAGGATGCATTCCATCTCTGAATGGAAAGTACACTTGTAGATGTTTAATAGTGCTAAATGTATTTGTAAAGTGAAATGTGGGATTAGAAATGGAAACATTAAAAATACTTGGCACTAAAGTTCTCTCAGCATTGCTGAACAGTGGTTTGAGTCTGTGCTCCCATTACAGATGTGGAAGGGATAACCAAAGGAATTTGCAGTAGTATGGCTAAGGGGTTGAGCCTTATTCATAGGCTCATAGATTAGTACTAAGCTAACTGCCCTTGCGAGCCATTTTAAGCCTAGCCAATTATCCCTTGTGAGACTCAAACCCTGCACCTTGTGTTTGTAAGGCAAACATCTAAACCATTAGGCCACCCTCCCAACAACATTTAACTTTCAAACCCATTTCAAGAATGTTTTGTTTGTGTCTTTTGACTTTTCCTGGTTAGGGGTCGCCACAGCAGAACTCCGGTCCGCTAATGATTGGTAGTAGATTTTTACGTACTGGCTTGCTGGGCCTAACACACAACCTTCAATGAAGGAACGCCCATTCACGCATGTTGCTACACGGAAGACGCTCTGAGAATCGAATGGGCAACGTCTAACTGTAAGGCGACAATGCTACTGCAGCACCACCACCGCTGATTGGCAGGTGGCTCCTTGACTTGAGAAGTGGCCTTGAAAGACAGTCTGATATCGGACTGTCAGCCTGTGGGGAAAGGGGTTTGTCCTTGCAAGTTCTTTTTTACTCTGTCACTTGTATATATCATGTGCTGTGCTCTGTAACTGGTGCAACATATCTGAAAAAATTCTTTGACTTGCGCTGCTGGCATTAGGACTGCTCAGCAGGTAAACCTTGCCCCTGGATGCTTGGAACCCTTCCCCCTATGCATCACACTTCATGCACTTTAGTTCTGTGGTGCCATAGAAGTCCTTCAGAAGCAAGTGGCCACAGACTGCCTGTGTTTTTTTAGTGAAGCTTGCTAAGTTTTAACTCTGTTTTGTATGAGTGGAGTGCTGCTTGACTTGTTGATTTTTTTTTTTTTTTACTTAAATTTGTAAATCTTATAATTTTTCCTGTCCAAGAGTACTTTACTTTCTGTGCCATTGTGCCTCGTTCCATTTGTCCAATGATGTCCAAGGCTTTGTGTAGAAAATTTGTCTGAAAAGTTATTTTTAGCCACCAAGAGGCACACTCATTGCGTAATTTCTTTAAAATAAGAAGACATCATATTTTGTTGTGTCTACTGTGCTAAAACTTTATCGGGCAAATGACAGATATGCACTTGATAGTTTACTATTGTAAGTTTTACTACCCAAGCGGATTCCAGGTCTTAAGTTCTGGCTGCTGTTGTATTTTTGGTCAAAACATTTCCTTTCTGTACTGAAAATGGATTCAGATTGTCTGCCTGCACTGAAATTCAGAAATTGAGGTCTGTGCTTTCTTAGATGCCACTGTTGAGTCCTGCTCTTGCAAAGGACACTTGTTTAATAAGTATGCAATCTAAATTTTGTATGTGCCGTTTCTGGAATTTGCCACTCCTGCATCAACGTTCAGTCCAAGGAGGATAGTGTCTAAGCTAAACCAATAAACCAGAGCACTCAGAAAGGCTACTGTCCACGTTGCACTCAGTATTTATTGCTTCACACAAAAATCACTTGGATGACGACAAAATAATTTAAAACCATAAAAGCTTTAACGTTCACCACATTTTCATCCCATACAGTCAGACTTCATCAGATGAAACACAGCAGTCAAATGTTTTGCTTACAAACCACCAAGAGGTGTGGCTACAAAGGAATAAAGAATTAAGCTCATGGACGGAGCATCTCATCTTCAGTTATAAACAGTACAAACAATATTGGAAACTATACATGGAGGACTCCAAATATCTTCAGAACAGCAGCGATTTTTAATTGAATGGACAAGACGAGATGCCTTGATGAACACGGCAGTCTGAGACAAGGTGACTGTTCCTATAGTCAAGATAGCACTAATTATAATTTGGACATTTGGCTCATTAAAAAGTAATCTTTTGAAAACAATGAACAAATAGATGTTATGTAGTTCAGTCTTGCCTACATTCTTACCCGTGGGTTCAGAGCCGAACCTCTGCTCTAACTCTGCTATACTCTAGCTCGAAGTCTTCAATTGGCTTGTGGCTAAGAGGTATCCCATGGTGCAATGCGCCTATTCCTCAGATCTCATTTGCCGTTCGGACGTGGTCTCGCTCTTGGCCGTGGCCAAGTACAAATTTACTACATTTTGTTCAATTTAGTAGCTCCAAAAGCTATTTTAATAGCTAGCTGTGTGTAATTTTACTTTTAGCAGTTTAGTGTCTCTTCTGGTATCCTGCTTTACCTGGTGTTTACAGGCTAGGCCCGTTTCAGTTAGAGGACCTAGTTGCTGAAACCATTTTTTGAAGAGGATTTGGCGAGATCCTCTAGTTCTAAGTCTTCTCCCAGATCAGATAAAAAGTTGGATAAAAAGTCATCTAAGAAGCGTTCTCTGGCTCAGTCTCCTCGGAGCCACCAGAGAAAATTATTAAGACTACTTATAGCTTCTTCGGCTCCACTGGCTTCGGAGCCGATAGAAGGCAGTGCTTCTATGATGTCTACTTCGGCTCCAGGTTTATTGGACCAGAGGTCAGATGTGTCAGTTCGGAGCCGGTGTCCAGTCTTTCAACTGGTCTCCCCTACTCGTAGGTCTGCCTTTATAGGGAGATCCAGATCCCCGACCATGTTCTCTAGATCCTCCAGGACACTTTCTGATGACTATGTCGATAGAGTGGTGAAGAAACTGCTTCAGTCATCGGTGCTGGCTAAATTGCTTTCGGCTCTGGAGCCCATCCCCTCTTCATCTTTGGCTTTTCCTCCTCCAGACCTTTCTTCGGAGCCAGAGCTGTCTGTTCCGTCTGATGCCTCAAGATTGGCTCCAGTTGCCCCTTCTGGTGCCTCTGCTCAGATCTCCGCTCCGACCCAGTTGGCACCGTCCACGAGGTCCAGGGTCCAAAGAGCTCCGGTCGGAGCAGAGAGGGAGGTATCAGGTCGATCTTCGGCTCTGAGCCGCCGCCTTGGCACTTCGGCTCGGGTGAGCGTGGACCCAACATCTGCTTTGGACCTTATTTCCTTGGCTCCGAGGTTGTCTTCTGAGGTTAGTCTACCTTCGTAACGGGGGGGGGGGGATCCGCCTTCGAGGTCAGGAGGAGTGTGCTGGCTACTGACTCTCTTCCCCCTCCAGCACTGATTTATCAGTATCCAATCACCCTCTATCTAGGGACAGCAGAGACCTAAGGCCTCAGGATATCTCCATGAGTGGTCCCCAGCTTTCTGAAGCCTCCCCAGGTTTTTTACCTGAGGAGCCACCCAGAAAGAGTGTGTACAAGCGGAAGCACATCGACTCCCAAGATGAGTCCCTCACATCTGACACCGACCTCTTGAGTCAGAGGGGTCCCCTAAGTCGTCTTCTGACTTATCTCTCTTCAGATATCTTGGAAATACTGAGAGAGGCGACTGGCCATCTAAAGCCCCTTCTGAGGAGGAGTCTGTTCCTGAAAGCCTTTGGTTCCCAACCCTCCGCCTCTTGCGTTTCTCCCCCGTTCGAACTCCTGGATCTCGTTTGTCGAAAGGTGTGGGAAACTGGACACTGTGGAACCGGTCCCTAGGAGACTCAACAAGTTTTTGTCCGCTCCCCCTGATAGAGAATTTCTTTCAAAAGGTGTTCCAGTAGATGCCATGGTGGTGGCAGCAGCCACCAAGAAGGAACTTGCAGAAACTTCGTCTACCGTCCATCCCCCTAACAAGGAGTCCAGGGCTATGGACAGGTATGGGAAGCGTGTTCTCTCTTCAGCGGCCTTTACACTGCGGTCACTGAACTACTTATCGCATTTTACACTGCTCCAAAGTGATCTGAAGGAGTTGGGAGATTCTCTACAGGGTAACGCTTCTGATGCTGTGGCTCAGTCAATGGACAGATGTCTAATGTAAATTCTATTGCTAACTCCTCCATGAGGCTGAACTCGTATGCAGCCAATGGAGCGAGCAGGGCTGCGGGTTCTAGAGTTTCTCTTAGGGGACACTCCTGGATGCACCTGTGCAACTTCGTGGAGGACTTCTACCTTCACCAATGCGCCCTTTGATGGTTCATCCTTCTTTGGAACCAAGGTGAAGGAAACTCACTAGGTGCGAGCAGGAAGGAAAGACCCTATCTACTGTGGGAGTCCATTTTTCCAGGCCTTCTAGACCTTATCCCAAGGGACAGAAAGGTGGGAAAATGTAGTTCAGAAAGTCGCAGAGGTTTTTTCACGATGCACAGAGTGATTTCCCCCTCCAGAGGCAGAGGAATGGGTGGAAATTCAGGTAGATGCCACCCTAGAGGCAGGGGAGGCCTATGTAACCAGGAAGACTGCGATTCCTTTCGTGGCTCCCCCTACCAGCGCTCCTGAGAGGAGGCCTGACTTGCGCGTCTCTGGAGCCAGTCGGGGGTCTCATTTCTCTATACCCAGAAGCCTGGCGAGACATCACCCAAGACGAGTGGGTATTGGAGAGAATCTCCAGAGGTTATCACATTCCCTTTCTTTCATCTCCTCCTCCAAACAAAAGAATCCCAGACGTTCCACCCAAAGGGATTCCGCAACCTTAGAAGTTCAAAAGTTGCTGTTAAAAGGAGCCATCATTAGGGACTTACTCCAGATTCTTTTTGGTGCTGAAAAGAACAGGGGACCTGAGACCCATTTTGGATCTCGGCTGTTTGAACCTTCAAGATCTGAAGTAGGATATTCGTCTGCAACCTGTGGGTTATGGATCCGATATCGGATCCGAACCGGCATGGTTTTCCAGCTATGGATCCAAGCTCTCAGCTCCTCCCCTCACCCATAATGCCCTGCTCTACCCTCATGACCTCAGATCTCGTTTGCCGCGCTGGTGACTGGATTTGGGTACATAGCTCTCAGCTAAGTGGTATTTTATTACTTGTAAAATCAGAAAATTTTTGGTTCTTTGAGTGATTCTGTGTGAAAGTTTAGGTTTCCCTTTCTGAAAAGTTTAATTTGAGTTAAATTAAGTAATTTTTTCCCTCCTCGCTGTTGCGTAGAGTGTGTGTGTTAGGCCTGTGTGTCTTTTTGTTTTAAGTTACTTTTAGTAGCTTTTAGTAGTTATAGATTATGGCTGATCAGCCTAAATCTATTTTTCAAAATGCTCGAGTGTGGCCATAAGCTCTCACCGCTGATGGCCACACTCGGTGTGTTAAGTGTCTCGGGGTTGAACACCTCACATCTGGTTGTTCCATTTGTGCAGGGTTCAACCCCAGGGCACTGAGGGAGCGGAGGTCCAAGCTGGTCTTGGCGGGTCTTTTACCGCCGGACTCGGCTCCGGCCTCCGCTCCTTCGGAACAGCTGTGGCTACAGTTGTTCCCCTGTGGCACCCCCTCCTGCTCCTGGGACTCAACCTCCCGCTTCTGGAGAGGAGAGGGATGCTGGTAAAAAGGACCGGAGGGAGAAGCACCACAAGCGGCGGGCCGAGACCTCTGTTTCGGCCCCGCCAGCCAAGCGGGCTTCCCCCCGGCTCCCTTGTCGGTTCGATCTCCTCCTTCGGCTCCGGTCCCCTGTGTGCTTTTCACCGGGTCCTGAGGAGGAGGAGACCCGATCTCCGTCGAGGCTATCGAGGAGGCACTCCAGGCCTACCTCGGTAGCCTCGTCGAGATCCACTCATAGCCTTTCTGATGCTGATCTGGACCGGATGATGAGAAGGTTCATCCAGGCCCAGATGCAGATGGGAGTGCTCTTGCCTCCCCTCGGGGAGCTCAACACCCTTTTAAGCCTATTGCTCCTTCTCCGACCCGCTATCCGGGTTCGGAGCAGCTGGAGCCGAGCAGCCGGGCCGGGGGTGGGTCGGCGCCGATAGTACTGGTACCGGATCCGACCCTGCCCTCGAGTGCGTCGGACCCGACCTCTCGGAGCCTGGATCCGAGCCGGATCCGGGGATCAGTGCTCCTTGGCGCCGTCTGTGTCGGGCGTACTGTCGCCGGATCGAGCCGGCGCCGGCTCCGTCCACTCTTCGGATCGAGGGGAGCCGATTGTCGGATCCTTTGGTCGAGGTCGGCTCCCCTTCGGCTTTTGATGTAGTGGAGAGGGCTCTGTTGAGGGTGTCCGGACCCCGGCACTTGTTCCGGCTCCGTCCCGCTCCCTCTGCACTGGGCCAGGCTTCCACCATCCGGCCCTGGGACAGCCCGTTTCTGTGCCCCAAGTTGCTCCTATGGAGCAAATTGCTGCTGCGAGGACTCCTCTGACAGCCCCCAGAGGAGGTCCCTCAAGCATACGTGCAAAGGAGGCACATTGACTCCCGAGTCTCTCACAGAAGACACGGACTTGGAGGAAGGGAAGGATCCCCACGGTCACCCCGAGGATGTCTCCTTTGGAGACATCATGGAAATGCTCCGTATAAGGGGGTGGTCTGCCCCAAGTCTTCCTCGGACGAGTCCGTGTTCTTGGAGGCATTTGAAGCGGGCCCGTCTACCTCTTGGGTGTCCCCTGCCGACCCCTGGTGGACCTTATTACCACCAGGGCGTGGAAGGAACCGGACACCGTGGCGCCAATTCCCAAAAGACCGGATAGGATCCTTAGTCCGCCATCCGACCGGACCCATTGGAGTAAGGGGCCTCCGGTAGATGCCATGTTGACGGGCGGCCACAAAGAGGGAACTGGCTCAGGAGAGTCCTCAGTCCACCCACCGAGCAAGGAGTCTCGGATGATGGACCGCTTGGGGAAGCGGATGTTCAGTTCGGCGACCTTCTCGGTAAGGGCGCTGAACTATTTGGCACATGTTATTCGGATGCAGCGAGACCTTATTAAGGAATACGCTGCATCCCCTGAGTCCATTTCGGAGGAGGACAGAGTTCTGCACTCCACCCGTATGGCCACTCTTAGGTCAGTTACAAATACTTCTATGCGGCTACTTTCCCATGCAACGGAGGGCGCCGCTAGAGCTGCGGGGACAGGACTGGTCACTAGACGTCAGGCCTGGCTCCGTCACTGCATTTTCTGAGCCCTTCAAAGCGTCGTTTAACGCCCCTTTGATGGTTCTGCTCTGTTTGGCAAGACCGTTCGAGACGTTGACCCAGAGCGAAAAGGACGGAAGACGCTGTCTGCCGTCGGAATCCGCTTCTCTGCACCCCAGAGGCCCTATTCTAGGAACCAAAAGGGTCAGAAGAAGATGTGGTTCCGAAGTCGCAGCATTCCCAGCCTGCTCAGGACAACCAGTCCTTCCGTGGCAGAGGAGGACAGGGAGGACGCCGCCCTAGAGGCAGAGGGGCTCCCAGAAACTTCGGGTCCAGGGAACCTTTCTCTGAACGGCCCGCAGCAACCCTGAGGGTTGCCCGACTGCTCTACTCTGGAGGCAGTCGGGGACGTTCGGGCACCTAGCGGCATGGGAGTCCATAACATCGGACCGCTGGGTTCTCCAAATCATATCCAGGGATATCGCATTCCTTTCCTTCACCTTCCAAAGTTGAAGTCCCTCCCAGACGTCCCACCCGGTCAACGGGAGGCCGCTTTGGCAGAAATTGGCCATCTGCTAAAGAAAAGAGCCATCCAGCCCGTTCCCCAGACCAGATCGGATCAGGGTTCTACTCCAGATTCTTTTAGTGCCAAAAAGATGGGGAACTAAGACCAATCCTAGACCTCTCTCTCTTGAAACAGACAGTCCCCAAAGAAAAATTACGAATCGTGACTCTGCGATCTATTCTCCCCTTCTGGGAGAAAATCACTGGATGTGCTCGATAGATCTCAAGGACGCGTACTACCACATCCTGATGGACAGGCGCCCAGGAGGTTTCTCCGCTTCCGGCTGGGAGCCAGTCACTACCAGTTCGGGTCCTTCCCTTTGGTCTCACCACAGCCCCCAGGGTGTTCACCAAAGTATTAGCAGTGGTAGCGGCCCACCTGAGGCTTCAGGGGTGCAGGTCTTTCCCTACCTGGACGACTGGCTTCTTACCGCCCCAACAAGGCATCTACTTCTATTGGCGAGACTCCTTTCTCCATCTTGCTCCCTTTCTGGGCATCACAATAAATACAAAAGTCCAACCTGGCCCACACAGCTCTTAGATTTTATAGGGGCCAGGCTAGACACAAGGAGTTCTGAGCCTTCCTCACTGCGGACAGAGTTCTAAATCTGCAGCTCCAGGTGCGGGCCATTCTCCATTCAAGTTCTGTTCCAGCGGAGTTGGTCCTGAGGGCTCTAGGGTCCATGGCATGGGTTATAGCACTTCTTCCTCTTGCCAGGCTCAATATCGCATTCTACAGTGGACGCTCTTAGTACAGTGGTCATACCTTGCTCTCCCCATGCATCATCCCATAGCGATCAGCAAGGCTTGCAAGCGGTCCCTCTTGTGGTGGCTCCACTCCCGGATCTCCACAAAGGCCGCCCTTTTGTGCTTCTCCCCTCTCGCCACGGTGACCACGGACGCCTCCGCCTCGGGTGGGGGCACTTTATGGCCGGACCGTCCAAGGCACGTGGAGCGATTCAGAGACCTTACTGCATATCAATGTTCTAGAGATGAGAGCAGTGCTCTTAGCGTTGCTAGCACTTCAGGACTTTCTTCCCTTGGGAACAATTGCGATTCAATCGGACAACATGTCTGTTGTCTGGTACATCAACAAGCAAGGGGAACAAGGTCTTACCCTCTTTGTCGAGAGGCCATGAGAGTTTGGGAATGGGCAATCTCCACCAATCGCTTTCTAATAGCAACGCACATTCCGGTCGGTCCAACATCCTAGCGGACAAGCTCAGTCGCACCATTCTGACCCCTTACGAGTGGTCTCTCAATTGTCAAGTAACGGAACGCATATTCGCACGGTGGGGAACCCTTCATGCGATCTTTTGCTTCTCCCTCAAACACCAAGTGCGACAGTTTTTGCTCTAATACCTCCTCCGGAGGTACCCCAAGAGACGCTCTGGTGCATGCTTGGCCACCCGGTCTTCTGTATGCCTATCCACCCTTGCCTCTGATGCTGCAAGTTCTTCAGAAAGCCTCTCGGGTGGGTTGCAGAATGATTCTCATTGCTCCATTCTGGCCTCGACAGATCTGGTTCCCCTTCCTAAGGTCTCACTCGGTGAATCCTCCTTGGATTCTAGATCCCATCCCGGATCTGATATCCCATCCATCCTGCATTCCTCCTCCGAACCTGGACAACCTGAAGCTGACCGCTTGGCTGCTCCAGTTCCACTCTTGATAAGGACTCGGTATTTCTTCACCTGTAAAGGCTATTTTGGTGGCGGCTCATAAACCATCCACTAGAAAGGTTTACGAAGCAAATGGAAACGTTTCTCTTTGTGGGCGGAGCGGCAAGGCCTGAATCCCTTCACGGTTCCTCTCCCTTTAGTGCTTGACTTTCTAACCACTCTCTTTAACGATGGTGCCAGCAGTTCCACAGTCAAAGTTCAACTGGCGGCAATTTCTCACTATCACATTGGCCATGACTCTAATCCTCTTATGTCAGCCAAATTGTGTAAAATATTTCTTAAAGGTACTTTTCTTCTCAGGCCCCCTATAAAACAAGCAGTTCCTCCTTGGGACCTTTCTTTGGTCCTACAGGCCTTGACCGCTCCTCCTTCGAGCCAGCGGCTACGGTGGATCTCAAATTCTTGTCCTACAAGACAGCCTTTTGGTAGCCATTACATCAGCCAAGAGAGTTTCTGAACTTCAAGCTTTATCAGCTAAACCTCCTTACTTGGTATTTCATCCGGACCGTGTCTCCCTCAGGACCAACCCGTCCTTTCTTCCTAAAATCGCTTCTGAAGCAAACATCAATCAATCCATTAACCTCCCTGTTTTCTTCCTAAATATGAAAACAAAGGTGAATATAAGCTACATTCACTAGATGTTCACAGGCAACTTAGATTTTATCTGAACAGGACAGCTGGTCATAGGCAATCCGACCAGCTGTTTATTTCCTTTGCAAAATTCAATTTGGGCAAGCCAATCTCTAAAGTTTCTCTGTCCCGCTGGATTTCACAGTGCATTTTATTGGCTTATCAAGCTTCAGGAAGGCCGCACCGGAGGGTGTTCATGCCCATTCAACCCGGTCAGTATCTACCTCGGCAGCCTTCAAGGCTAGCATTCCTCTAGATGATATTTGTGCAGCAGCCACGTGGGCTTCATCTCATACGTTTATTTCCCACTATAAGTTGGATCTTGCATCTAGGGGTAGAGCATCCTTTGGCTCAGGTGCTCGGAATATCCTTCCATGATGGCCGCCCAAGATTCAGGTAGCTGGGGACTCTGTCCCACAGGTTGCAGACAAATGAATATCCTACTTAAGATTTAGAAGTTATGTACTCACCATAACGTTCCATCTGAGTAGGTGTATTCATTTGTCTGCAACCATCCCGCCCTCCTATCCCCCTGGCCTTTCAGTTTCCTGCATATTCTTTGTTACCCTTTTTAGGGTATTGTTGCTTTGGCAAACTCGATCTGAGGTCATGAGGGTAGAGCAGGGCATTATGGGTGAGGGGAGGAGCTGAGAGCTTGGATCCATAGCTGGAAAACCATGCCGGTTCGGATCCGATATCGGATCCATAACCCACAGGTTGCAGACAAATGAATACACCTACTCAGATGGAACGTTATGGTGAGTACATAACTTCTAATTCTGCATGGTCATGTTACAGTCAGTTCTCCCGTTATTAGGGAAAGATGTGTGGATGTGCTCCATCGATCTCAAGGATGCTTATTACCATGTAAAAATGGACAGGGCATCCAGAAGTCACCTACGCTTCTGTCTGGGAGCCAGTCATTTTCAGTTTCGCACCCTGCCCTTTGGTCTCGCCACAGCCCCCAGGGTGTTCAAATGCATGGCAGTGGTAACAGCTCACTTGAGACGTATGGGATTCCAAGTGTTTCTGTATCTGGACGACTGGCTCCTCTCTCACCACCAGGCATCTACTACTACAGACCAGGGACGCCACTATTGCACTGTGCCAAAGTCTGGGAATCGCCTTGAATTGGGAAAAGTCTGCATTGTTACCCTCACAGCGTGTCACCTTTATCGGTGCCAAATTAGACACCGTGCTCATGAAGGTTTTCCTGTCAGAAGAGAGAATTCAGGTTTTACAGCAACAAGTCTATGGTCAAGGCAAAAGTGGTCCTCCAGCTGTTTGGTACCATGCCTGCCACGATTGTGCTAGTCCCTCTTGCAAGACTTCACATGAGGATTCTTCAATGGCTACTTTTTGTCCAATGGTCTCTTCAGCACCTTCCTCTCTCCTATCTTATTGTAATAACCGACAGGTGCAAGCAGGATCGCAATCTCAACATGGGGTATGCCTTTCGTTCTTCCTCCTCCAGATTGCCACTGTGATTATGGATGCATCCCAGATCAGGTGGGGGGGGGGCATTATCTCGGCAGGGCTGTCCAAGGCACGTGGCAGGAACTCAAGATCCATTTGCATATCAATGTCTTAAAGATGAGAGTGGTGCCATTAGTGTTGCAAGCACTTCACAGCTTTCTTCCTCTTGTGACAATTGCAATCCAGTCTGACAACGTCTGTGGTCTGGTATCTGAACAAACTGGGAGGAACCAGGTCGTATCCCCTTTGCAGAGAGGCTCTTCGAGTGTGGCAGTGAGCAGCATCTTCCCAGCACTTTCTAATGGCAATGCACATTCCGGGGAGGTCCAACGTGATTGCCGACAGGCTGAGCACAGCTATTCTGATGCTTCATGAGTGGTTCCTGAACGAACAGGTGGCCGAATGGATTTTATGCAGATGGGGTCAGCCTTGCTGAGATCTATTTGCCAGCCCCCTCAATGCCAAATGCAGCAGCTACTTCACCCTTATTCCCCAGGAAGGTGAAATGCCCAGGGACGCTCTAGTTCATGATTGGCCCTCCAGTTTTCTCTATGCCTTCCCTCCAATTTCCCTGATAACGAAGGTTATTCAGAAAGCATAGTCTTTGGGAAGCAAAATGATACAGATTGCTCCACACTGGCCTCGCCTGATCTGGTTTCCCTTTCTTCACCCTTATCTAATGGATGAGCCATGGATTCTGGACCCAGAGCCGGATCTGTTGACTCATGTCAGGGCAGCTCCATCCAAACCCTCAGGTTGACAGCATGGCTGCTCCAATTACGTCCCTAGTCAGGCTTCATGATTTTTCACCGGAGGTGGTTCATATTCTGTCTTCCTCTCAAAAGCCTTCTGCTAGGAAGATTTATTCCAGTAAGTGGAAGAGATTTTCCTCATGAAAGACGATTGATCCCTATACAGCTCCCATCTCATCGATTTTAGAGTTTTGTCTCAACTGTTTAGTCAGGGATTGGCTGTGGCAACTATTAAGTACAGTTGGCAGCCATTTCTAATTTTCATGTTGCTAATGAACCCAATATAATGGCGCATAGACTTTGTAGGGCCTTTCTCAAAGGGACTATGCTACTACGACCTCCGATCTTTGATCCTGTTATGCCATGGGACCTTAATTTTGTGCTACAGCAGCTTACCTCACCTCCTTTTGAGCCCATGGCAACCTGTGACCTAAAATTTTTGTCTTGGAAGTTTTTTTTTTTTTTTTTTTTTGATAGCCATCACTTCGGCTAGACGGATCTCTGAACTCCAAGCTTTCAGTCCAACCCCCTTACTTGATATTTCACAAGGATAGGGTTTCGCTAAGACCTAATCCTTCCTTTATGCCTAAGGTTGCTTCAGTGGTCAACCTCAACCAGTCTGTTGAGTTGCCTGTGTTTTTCCCTGGATTCTCTAATGAGGCAGAATTTAAGTTTCATCAGCTGGATGTCCATAGACAATTAAGTTTCTATTTACATAGAACAAAAGATTTTAGAAAATCTGCCCAACTTTTTGTCTCCTTTTCAGAAAACAGACTAGGGACTTCAGTTTCCAAAGTAACTCTGTCCAGATGGATTTCTAGCTGCATTTCCTTCATCTATTCTTCAAATGGTAAGGCATTACCCTTCAAGGTAAAGGCTCACTCTGCATGTTCGGTGTCTACTTCTACTGCCTTTCAGGCTAGGAAGTCTATGGATGATATTTGTGCTGCAGCTACTTGGGCTTCTCCTCACACCGTTATTACTCATTACAAATTGGATCTGGTATCAAGGGGCAGATCCTCATTTGGTTCCACAGTGCTCAGGAGTATTTTCCAGTGAGCCGCCTAAGGTCTAGGTGCTAGGGACGCTGTCCCACAGGTAAGAATGTAGGCGAGATTGGACTACATAACATCAAGAAGTTATGTACTCACCATAACGTTCGATTTATGTAGTCCATCTTGCCTCACATTCTTACTAACCCACCCACCTACCCCCTCCTGGAGGACCTAGACGTCGAGTGTCTGGTTTCAGCACTCCTACTTGATAGGGTGAGTTGGTTCTTCCTCTCAACGTGCGTGTGTGAACTAGCTGCAAACAAAATCTGGGGAATAGGTGCATTGCACCATGGGATACCTCTTCGCCACGAGCCAATTGAAGACTTCGAGCTAGAGTATGGCCAAGTCAGAGCCGAGGTTCGGCTCCGAACCAATGGGTAAGAATGTGAGGCGAGATGGACTACATCGAACGTTATGGTGAGTACATAACTTCTTGTTCACCGTAGTGAAACACACTTGTGCTGGTAATTTACAAAAAAATGCATGATCTTCTTTAAAACTTGTATAAAACTTTGAATTTAGACAGTCTGTTTAAAAGAATGCATTAGGCTTAACGTACCAAAAGGATTATGGGTATATGAATACCCAATGTGGAAGAGGGGCCGGACTTCCACAAAGAATTGATGGAAATTTTTGATAAATGTGGTATTCAAATTATGCTTGGTGTTGAAATTATGCTTGCTGTTATTAAACAGAATGAAAAGGGCATGTCTGCATTATACGAACGTGTTGAGAATATTAATCCGTGTTTAGTTAGTGATTTAATGTATACGGTGGATCAGAGTATTTGGACTTAAGGGGACAGATAGTTAATTTTTATTAGAAAAACAAAACTGACAGATATAAAGGAATATGAAGAAAAATGTTACCCAAAACCAAAGAAATATGCGAACCACCAGAAAAGAGGGAGGACCTAGTCGTAATAATTTTAAAAATTTTCATGATGGTCAAAGGGGGGAGGGAATCCCAAGGACGTAGAGATTTAAATGACCCTTTAGAATATCACTCCCTTCGGAAAGGCTGAAGAACAAACAGCCAGTCCAGTTACAGCAGATGGAGGGGGTGGAACAACTCTAGGGCAAGAGCGAGAGATTGACAAAGGGAAATGCGAACATTTTTGAGACTAATGGTACTCTTAAAGAAGGTTGTACATTTAGTTATAAAGGTCATAATACTTTTAATTATAGTGGTTATGATATTATAGAAATGTACTTTGGGTTGTTTTTCAAAAGGTTTAAGTTTATACCAAGGAGGAAATGTGACAAGTGAAGTTATTGATCTTAAAATGTACGTCAAAATAATTTAGAATTAATGTTTGAAGGGCACAACAAAGAAAGCAGCAGTTTGAAGAGAGCATTTTCAACCCCTTTTACAGCCTCGGGTAAGAAATTTTGAATTAATAAGAGGGGGAACTTGGAGAAGGAATTCAAAAGAACAAGAGTTTTTTTTTCAAATTTAACTCTGACAGAAAGGACTTTATTAGATGAAATTAGGGCAAATCCGTTTCTAAGAGTGATGAAAGTTTTAAAGGGGAAGGAACAGTAATTATGGATTTTATTATTTACGAAGGGGAAGATGGACATCCTACAGGATGAGAGTAACTACATTAGGGTGTCAAAAAAAGGAGATAAATGTAGGGTACAAGAAAATTAATATGATGTTTTTAAATGATTTACTTCTTGAAGGATTAATAAATGTCGAGACAGTTTGAATAATGACAAACCCTGTGTGCCTTCAGCCTTTGGTATGCTGAAGGTTCACAAAAATATTTTAGACCCACCTTTAAAGCCTATAGTGGCCGCTGAGGGTTCGATCACAGCTCCTGTAGTTAACTTTTTGTACTTCAAGTTAAAGAAATTATAAGTGGAAGGCAGAGAGGTTTTAAAAAGACTTGTGGGATTTTTTGAGAGGTATTAAAAAGGAACTATTTGATGAAAAACTAATTTTTATTACTGTTATAGACTTGTTTACCTCCATACCTCATTAGGAAGGTTTAGAGTTATTTGAAGAAGTATTAAGAACAGAAGGAAAACTTTCACACAAAGATTTTCGTGTTTTAGAATTATTGGAAATTGTGTTGAAAAATAACTTCATATTTTTTGAGGGGGGAATTTCCAGGCAATTAAAATGAGTAGCAATGGGCGCAAGATGATGAATCTGGGCATCTTGAGGCAATGTAGAAATTGCCTCATGTTCACAGACAACCTCTCCTCCTACCACCCAACACTGCAACCTGTGAGAGATGCACTTATCTAGCCAAACTGGAAGTAAAGCTCTCTCCAACCAAGACTGAACTTGACAGTCATGAGGAGAAGGTAAACATTTGCACCACACCACAGTAGTCTCACTAAATCTACACCACAAAAATCCACACATAGTAACACAAAAACATTTGCGGAGGCTTTCAATAATAATCTGTCTAAGCAACAGAGACCTCCAAAGCAGAAACGCAAGCAACCTCCATCACCCAACGCAACCCAAATGAGAGACAGCCCACAGACTCAGTGTGCCACTCAACCACAGCCAATGAGGCAAAACGTACCCAACACACTAGTCATAGGTGACTCTATAGTCAGGCACACTGATGTCCCACTCACCAGGCTAAATAAGGAGAAGGTTACGGTCAGCTGCCTGTCTGGTGCCAGGATCTGCCACATAACCCACGCACTCAGATCACTCCACAGCAAGTACAAATATGACACTGCCATTGTCCATGTTGGTGTGAATGACCTGAGACGTACCTCCTTGGACTACATGAAAAGAGACATGGAAGAGCTCTCCGATCTTGTAGCCCAGGCAGATAGCCCTGAGTAGCATTCTGCCATCGCCCAGAATGATATCACAGTACAAGGACAAAATGATTGACTTCAACAATTGGCTAAGTTTCTGGTGTCATTCAAAGGGGATCCAGTGTCTGTCTGCTTGGGATGACATGGTCGACAGACCACAATGCTTTGCCACAGATGGCCTGCACCTGTCACCCCTGGGATTCCGGATACTGGCTAAGGCTCTTGCTGCCCCTATAGTGCCTTTTTTAGGCAGAGTTCAAATAACAAATTCACCACCATAACAGGAACTGGCAAGCAAAAACTGAGGGTAATGCTACTCAATGCTAGAAGTCTAAATCTCAAAATGCACTCACTCAAGGCGCTCCTTAAAATGGAGAACATCGATATCTGAGCAGTGACTGAGACCTGGTTCAAGGCACCAGAAAGCATCCCTCACTACCAGGCTATAACTCGTACCACACTTTTCGGCCATGTAACCTGGACCGAAACACCAAAGACGGGAGGTGTGTCCATATTCATTAAGGATATTCACACCTCCAGGCTAGTTGCTCAGCATAATGCATCCGAGGTTATCCAAGTGCAACTAACTATGGGCAAAACTGCAATCCAAATTTTAGTTTGCTACAGATCCCCCACCATGCCCCAGGATCCCCACTCTTCTTTTCTTGATGTACTGGAAAATATTAGGGTTCAACCAAACACCCTAATAATGGGCGACTTCAACTACCCCACCATTAACTGGGAAAACTACTCTTGTACCAACTCCTTAGCTCAATGCTTTCTGGAATTCATTAACTCCAATGCCCTAGATCAACTTATCCACACCCCCACCAGGGGCAACAATATCCTAGACCTAGCCATTACCAACATGAGTGACTGGTGTTCCACACCTGAAGTCAACTCCTCGTTGGTCCGATCCGACCATAAGCTTATCACCCTTTATGTCCACATCCCACCCCCACCCCCCCCTTTAAGGAAAGCACAGTAAAACATTTCTCCAAAGCCAACTTCATGACACCCATGCAGATGGAAAATACAGTTACAACTGCTGAATCCTACACAAATGCACTCTATAAGCACTTACAATCTG
>NC_056739.1:1067286370-1067373870 GCF_019279795.1 Protopterus annectens
TAAAAATCAGGCAGCAGCTGAATGTGCCAAAAAGCAAAAGAAAGACTATAAGGTAAAGTATCAGATGAGAAGGCAAGAAATGTGGAAAAAGCATAAATATAGTTGCAAATATAGAAAACTTCTGGAAGAACCTTATGTTGAACAGGAATGGTTAAGGAGAGGCAAATTCAAACCAAGAGATGAAAGGTTAATATTGGTGGCTGAAGAAAGTGGGCTGCCTACATGTTGGGTTAAAAAGTCCATTGAACATGTAGGAGAAACAGACAAATGTAGGTTTTGTAGAACCAAATTGGCAACAGTTGCACACCTAGTTGCTGGTTGTGACATACTAATGGCAGAAGGACTGTATACTGAAAGGCATAATAATGTGGAGAGACTGTTCACTGGGGATTATGCAAACATTATGGTATTGAAGTGGCTGGAAAACACTGGAAACATGAGCCACAAAGCATCATAGAAAATGAAGGTCTACATCACATGGGATCATCCATTACCAGCAGTTCAAAAGATAGATGCTAGAAAACTGGATATAGTGGTCCAAGAAGAGAGGACAAGAATAGCATTGATCATTGAAATTGCCACACCCAGTGACTACAGTGTCTTGCGTACAGAGAGAGACAAAGTCAGAAAATATCAGGATCTGCAGGCAGAAATGAAGCAATGTGAAATAAAGGTACCCAGACAGTTCCAATAGTAGTAGGAGCAACAGGTCAGATATGTTACCAATACATGTAACTCCATATGAACTGCCGAAGGAGTCATTACTGGGCACATTGCTGGTGCTGCGAAGAGCACTACTGGCTGACATCAAAGACTGAAACAATACTAATTTCATGAACTTTAATCATACTTTGATTTAGGAATGGGGTCCATTCCTGTCATGGTATTAGAAACCCAAAAGAATTGGAGAAATAAAAAAAATGGTCTGAATGATGAGATGATAAAATCAGCAAGCAGAGGAGAGTAATATGGCTGGAATTAATTCATCTTCAAGTCTTGGTGAGTACCTTTATGAGGTGGACCCTGTTTTTACAAAATCTCACCAAGATGACACTGATATATAAACTGTATTTTATATAGCATATGTCATGGATGGAAGTAGGAAAAAAAATACAGCTGGGAGCACAAGTCCCAGGCTGAAAAAAAAGCCCAATCCTGCTATGTGCACTGGTGCTGGGACTGGGAAAAATGATAGTGTAGAATCCTCAAGACATGGAAACATTCCTACAATGGGGGTTAGGCTAGGCTCAGGTGAGGATGATTCCCCCTGTTTTGGAAAGTAGTCCACAAAAACTGACCGGCGATAAAAATTATAGAGTAGAATATTGATGGTAAGGAAGAAGTTATATATTGCTACTAATATGCAAGACATCCAGAATTTTCAGATAGCATATATTCATAAAGATTGAGACAAATTAATGGAAAGAAAAATACCTGCACAAGAAAACCTGTCAAAAGCTTCAAATGCAAACTTTTGTTTATCAATACAACAGTTCCATGAAAAACATTGTATAGACCAAGAAACTGGGTCATTTGGAAAAAAAAGGCAACTAAAGAAGTGCAAAAATGTAAAGAACAAAACCTAGACATTTTTGAAAAACAAAAAAGAAACGTGTACATGGGAAAGAGAGATCTGATATGGTTGAATGTTTATGCAAAGGAGAAAGCCAACCTAATCAATGCAAAAAAGCAGCTCCAAACGGTATTTGAAGAGAAACGCAGGCATAGTTACCCAGTTATGGAAAATTTCACAATACAAAAAATAAAATCAGAAGCAGGGAACATAGAACAGAAGATTAGTAAAGTAGAAGTTAAATGAATAGCAGATGAAGTTATGGAATACCTATGAAGTGAAGGATTTAGTGTAGAAAGTCTATCACAGATCATGTCACAGCATGATGGAACAAACAAGGAGTCCCCAAAGTAAGGAGAAACAGGTGGAGTGGGAGACATTTGAAGAACAACTATGGACATGGGGAAGAAAAAGAAATTTAATATGGTGCAATATTTATGCAAAGGAGGAAAGCAAAATTAATTGGTGCAAAAAAGTAGCCCCAAATATATTTGAAGAAAAATACAAGCAAAGGCATCCAGATACAAAAAAATTCCAATACAAAAACAAGAAAACAAAAGGGGGAAAGTAGAAAAGAGGTTTAATAATGGTGAAGTTACGAAATAGAAACTAGAGTTTTGGATTAACTGCCAAGTGAAGGATTTAGTATAGAAAATCCAACTCTGGTAACATCACACCATGATGGAACAATGTGTTCCCAAATTAAGGAGAAACAGGTGGAACAGGGAACATTGATCATTTGCCATATGAAGCATACTCTGGAGCTTTCAGTAGGAAATCAGTAAAAAAAAAGTTCAATTGGAGTTGCACACCAAGTGAAGATGCAGAACAAAAGTGGCAACTCTGATACAATCAATGCTTTGGAGTGATAGGCCAGTGAGTTCTCATAAGAAAGAACAATGGCCGATGCAGGATGTAGCTGAAAAGAATATGTCACATGAAGATATTCTGGAACTTTCCACACAATGCCCACAGGAAACCATGAATAAGGAATCTGCCCTCAGTTTAGGAGAAAACTATCCAAGGGAAGAGTTGCTTGATTTAATAGAGATAGATAGGCATATTAAGATCGATGAAAGAAATAGATTACAGAAAGTCAGTAAGATCCAAAATGTTAGAATTCTGATAAAACAAATGAACACAGTAATCAAGACAGTTACCAGAAATTTGTGTGATATAACAGAAGTAAATAGGATATCTTACTGTGCAAATTAATAACAGATCTTGCCAAAAAAAAAAAAAAAAAAGCAGGGTAGTAAAGAAAATTAAGGGAAGAAATCAAATCCCATAATGGAAATATTGCATACTGAAAACTATGAAGCAATTAAGGCAAGAATTGTCACTTTTAGTAGAGTGTAGAAGAGGGAACAGATCAACAAAAATATTTAGAAAGATGTGATAAAAGCAACAAGCAGTAACAGAACAGATCAGGATCTATTGTACACTATTGCAAATATTAAACTAAAGATATCAGCACAGGCAGAAAAACTAATGCATATAAATATGAAGGAAAAGTGTAAAATAAGCAATTCATTGGTGACCTCAAAAAGTTTTTCTTTAGACAATATGAAAACAAAACAAAAGGAATAGCAACATCACTGAAAAAAGAATTAGACAGCTTTCAGAGAAATATCTAAGAAGACCCTGTGGAACATAACAAATATGCTGAATGGATAGATGAAGTAAAAAACAGTAAGTTCAAATGTACAGGATATGAAATGGGATGAAGTAACGAGAAACCGAAACAGAACTAAGAAAAGCCCCTAAATGGAAAACCCCAGGCTGAGATGCAGTACAACTCCTGGCTAAAAGTATTAACATCTTTGCATGAGGATTTAACCTTGAGTAAATACTAGTTATATGCATATCTTGAACAGGCATCAACTTGGTTAACAAAAGGAAAATTGATACTCCTTCTTAAGAGTGAACCTGTAAGCTATCCTAAAAACTATAGACCAATAACTTGCTTTCCGATGATGTATAAACTGGAACTGATGCCAACAGAGTTTGTAGTCATTTACAAGAAACCTCAATTATGGCAATTGTACAAAGGGGTAACAAAAGAAAGTCATATGGAACAAAAGATGATCTGTTGTTGAATAACATGATAATGGAGAATTGTAAGAAGAGGAAAGATCTAAGTATGGCATGGATAGACTACAAAAAAAGCATTTCACAGCATCCCACATTCATGGATAAACAAGCGCTTATGGATGTATAAGATGTACCCTACATTGATCAGCTACATTACAGTGAGAATAAAACAGTGGCAAACCACTTTGCAGCTAAGCCATGATAAAGGACAAATTATTATCCCAGGGATAAAAATTCAAAAGGGGATATTCCAGGGTGTCACTGATTCTCTTCTGCCTTGACCGTAACCCCTTAAGTTGTCTACCTAACTGATTATAACAAAGTATAAAGACTTCTCATATTCTTTTTATGGATGATTTAAAATTGTATAGTTCATCAGATGAGGAGCCGAAAGCACAACTGCAAGTGATCAAAACTGTCTCAGATGACATAAGAATGTAATTTGGTCTTGATAAATGTGCAAAAAAAAACATTTTTAAAGCAGGAAAGCTGCAGCACCAAAAAATATCAGTTTGGGACAGGAATGTACTATAAAGGAACTTGAGCAGAAGGAAGTGTATAGCTACTTGGAAACTGATGAAGGATCAACAATAAAACATGAACAAATGCAAACAAAACTAAGGAATATTTTAGAAGACTAAAATTAATGCTGAAAACTGCCCTGATATCTAGGAGCAAAGTCTAAGCTATAAACTAAGTTGTTCTTCCTGTTCTAACTTACAGTTTTGGGGTGATTGGCCCCAAAAGATATTGGTTCAGTTGGATAGGAAAACAAGAAAAATGCTTCATATTTAAAACTCAGTGTGCACCAAGATAATATATTCCACATTCTGAAGGAGGTATGAGCCTCCTCAAAATGGATTACATGTACAGATCTAAGATCATAGGACTGCATACATATCTGCTGACCTCATCAGATCAAATATACTGAAAGTTTTAAAATATGAGGAGAACAAGTCTAAGATGACTTCCCTACTTAGTTTAGCAGAAGTATATCGGTATCGAGTAGGAACAGAAACCAAATCAGAAGTAGACAAAAATCAAGCAGCAACTGAATGTGACAAAAAAAAAAAAAAAACAAAAGAAAGAATATAAGGAGAAGAATCAGTTGAGAAGGCAAGAAATGTGGAAAAGGCATGAATATAGTTGCAAGTACAGAAAACTATAAAACTCCTGGAACAACCTCATGTTGATCAGGATCCGATGCAAGAATGGTTAAGGAGAGCTGAATTTAAACCAAAAGATGAAAGGTTAACATTAGAGGCCCAGGATCATGGACAACATACATGTTGGTTTACAAAGTCCATTGATCATGTTAAAGAAACTGACAAATACAGGTTCTATAAAACAACTGGAAACAGTTGCATATCTTATTGCTGGGCGTGATACACTAATGGCAGAAGGCGTGTATACTGAAAGGCATAATAATATGGCAAGACTGTTGCATTGGGGATTATGCAAACATAACAATATCACAGTAGCTGACAAGTATTGTAAACGTGAACCACAAAGCATGGGATTGCTCATTACTAACAGTTCAAAAAACAGATGTAGTCGATGAAAAGAAGACAAAAATAGCATTGATCTTTGAAAATGCTACATCCAGTGATTACAGTGTCTTACATACAGACAGACACAAAGTCATAAAATACCAGGATTTGCAGGCAAAAAGGAGGACAATGTGGAAGAAGGATACCTAGACAGTTCCAACAGTAGAATGATCAATGGGTCTCATAAAAGAATTTACAATCATATTTAGATATGCTACTGGCCTCACAGTAAGACGTCCTGTTCGATTCTCAGCTAGAGCGTCTTCTGTGTGTAGACATGCGTGAATGTGCGTACCTTTGTTGAAGGTTGTGTGTCAGGGCTGGCAACTCGGCACGTAAAATTCTACTGCCAATCATTAGCGGACTGGAGTTCCGCTGTGGCGACCCTAATCGGGAAAAGCTGAAAGACACAACAACATTTAGATATGCAACTGATGTCAGCCACAGTCGTGCAGAGGATTAGCATTGTCACCTCACAGAATGACATTCTCTGGTTCAAGTCTCAGCTGGGGCTCCTGTACAAAGTTTATATGTCCTCCCTGCAGTTGACTGACTTTTAAAGATATGCAGGTAGGTGCGTGTGTGTATGTGTGTGCCTTCTATGGAGATTGGGTGCCGGGCTGGCAACTCAACACCGTAAAAACACCACTGCCAATCAATCTGCAGACTGGTAATCCACTCTGGCGACCCCTAACTGGGAAGAGCCGAAAGACATTGCTTTTTTGCTATTTAGATATGATACTGATACATGTAATGCCATATGAATTGCAGAAGGAGTCAGTTCTGGGCACACTGAGGGTGCTTCAAAGAGTACTTTTGGCTAACATCAACGACTGAAACAATACTAATTTCACAAACTTTAATCATACTTTGAGTTAGGAATGGGGTCCATTCCCATCATGGTATTAGAAATCTCAAAGACTTGGAAAAATTAACTTATCCATGTGAGACATGTAAATATTGCAAACTCATACATTTTGTACATGTGCATGTATGTATTAATTTTGTTGCTATTGCTGATTGAGGTATCCATACGGGCAAAAATGGAGACATTTTCTGAGGAGGCCTAAGGAGGAGAGCTCCAAGGTAACGTGATTTACTGTAATTAATTTGTCAGTTGGGTATGTGAACTGGGCCTTCTCATCAAGGATAAAAGTAACATATATGACAGTAACAGACAATCAGATATTAAAAGCAATTGATATAACTAGGAAATCAGTTTCTTTTCAAAAAATGTACAACATGATTGATGATTTGGAACAATGCATATTACATCACACACACATCTTAGAATAAATTTAACCCTAGGAATTCAATTTTTGTCCATACTGTGCAGATCAAACGGCTCTTCTTCTTATTCTGGAGTTGTAGTTGTAAATCTTAAATAAACTTTGAAACTCTTCAAAGAGAGCTTCCAGATCGAAAAACTATTATTTGTATATTTTTTTTTTTGCTGATGAAACTATATATAGCATTGGCTAGAGCCAACACACATACATCATGGAATAATTTTAAGCTGGTGGCTATAAAAAATACTAGCACATAAATTAAATTGAAACAAACTAACAAAAAAAAAATATTAATAAAAATAATATAAAAAGGTTCTAAGGATATATATTATTGATATACTACTTTTTTTATATATTATATATAGGAAGCATTTCATATGTAGATATTGTATATAAATGGTTTGTAGTAGTTATAGTGTATGTGTGTGGTTTATGTTTATTTTTTGTTTTGTTTTTGTTTATTTTATATAAATATAAAAAAAAAAAAAAAAAAAAAAAAGTAACATATATGGACCATTTAGTGTAGCCAATAAAACAGCATGCTTTTGGAGGTGACAGAAAACCAAGTACTCATAGAAGTCCAGGTAGAGATAAGAAGACCTTACAAAATTCTGTATGAGAATGTACAGAGCTCAAGACTGAATCACAGATCCCAGAACTGTGAAGCAATTGTGAATATAAAGAAATAATCTCTCAAAGACATAAGCTCTGGTTTTTAGATATGGACTAGTATCACAAATGCTATTTCATCTCTGTTGAACTGAATGACATGACATTTGAAGTGAAATAGAAAAAAGCATTTGTGGGTGCAAAGCTGCCCTGCACCTAGTGCAGGAAAATGTATGCCATTTATCCCACTAATTATTTACTCAACTTCATTATCACTGCAGTTTGGGAATAGGGAGATTCTCCCATAGCAATGGCCATCTTCAAAGTATATAGAATTTATTTATCTGTTCAAATCATAGTTTTTGACTGACTGACTGATTTGGAAGTACTGCTATGTTGTGAAGTTTCATAAACTTTGATAGACTTAGTTCAAGCTATGTACAAGAACCCAATGGCACAACTATAAACAGTGCTTGGATCCTTATAGGGGTTTCCAGTGGGACTGGGTGAACATCGGAGTTCCTCTATGAGCCCACTCCTTTTCAATATGGGTGATGGGCAAAACTGTTGTATGCAGACAATGTTGCAGTACAAGCAATTTCTTAAAATAAATTTCAGCAAATTATGAGACTGGAAAGCAAATCTGAAAGTACATGGGATGAAACAGTATAGACAAGACAGTGGCCATGGCAGAAATTAAGGAAATCCAAAGCTGAAAGTTGAGCTACAAGGAGAAAACAGTAGAACAAATTGACAGCCTTGTATATCTGGGAGGTGTGGTTAAGGAAACGGGACATTGAAATGAGTAGGTCAAAGCTGGAATCAGAAATGGTGCAGCCAACTGGCAGAAAATATCAAGAGTACTGTGGACAGAATGACAAAAAAAGCTAAAAAGTAAAGTGACCAGTGCTTCTGTAGAGAACAGAATACTGTGCAGCGATGGCAGAGCAGCTGAAGAAACTTGAGATGACGGCAATGACGTTTCTTAGATGGATAGTAGGATACTTGGAAAGATGAAAAATTGAAGACATCAGAACAGACTCCAAAATACAGTAGAGTTGAATACAGCCTTGCAAAGTTTTTGGGCTGGAAAAATCATAAAGTCTGAATATGTAATGTTATACATATTTGCTTGTGTGTATTTTTTGAGCCTGTAGCCTGCTCGTATGTGAAAAATATTCTTTATTGTCCACTGGAATCACTGAATGGTTGAAAAGTATATTGCCTGGATGCAGAAAAACAAGATTTTAGATGCTTTTTATCCAATTCAATATATGTTTGATTATCCAAACTACCCTAGGTCCCAATTATTTGAATAATCAACTCTCTACCATAGCCCAGTTTTTAGAGAAGGTCAAGAAGAATAGATTACTGTGGTTTGGTCACATTTGCAGAAAAGCAGAAGACAATTTGGTAAAACAGATATGGGGTAGACAGGAAGAAGGTAAGAGGAGATAAGGATGTCCAGATCTGAGAATGAAGGATTGTGTGACAGAAGACCTGCGGCAGGTGGGCATGACTGTCAAAAAAAAAAAGTAGGTGGTTTACTTCCAACTGAGAGAGGTAGAGACAGTTGATTCAACACTACAACCTAACCCCATGTAAAAATGGGAAAAGGGGGACAGTGATGGTGTTTGTGAAAGTCTTCTTAGACGCTTCAGTAACTGTTAAAGGAAAATAGAGGCAAAACCTCATTAAACCCAAATGATAAACCTCAAAGCTGTCAGAAGTGATGGCCTCCTGTAGAGCTTTTTTTTAACTGTTTAGCAGTTGTGTGTGCTACTAGAAGGAATCCCCTCATCCGAATTAAAGTATTCCTTAGAATTCCAGTCCACAACAGAGGCTTCAAAGTAACTTACTGTTAACTGTCAGTTATTACAATCTGGCTGATACTTCTCTGTATTCTTGCCAGACTTCAGGAAGAAATGCTATAATACCATATCTGCACCTGCCTGAATGTAATTTACTTTAAAGAAAACTCATCCCATTCACTCACCTTTAAACACATTGATTAACAATATGTTAGGTGCCCTGTAAAAGGATACCACCACTTCTGCCTTATCTGTAGGTTTCACTATGGCCTGGACCGTGATATTGTGTACCAGAAATGTCTGCTCTTAAAATGATGCTCCAGATGATAAACTTTCTTAGCTAATATTTCCGTAAACTATTTCGCATGCTAAAATTTCTCAATTGATATTTCCTAAGTTGCTTCGGCAGATACCTGAACAACTACTATAGGCTGTTTGAAAGGAAGAGAAGCATCATTCTGGTCCAAACAGGAAAATGAAGATTAGACCTAATGTTGCTGTGTGCAAATTATCCTGAAACTATGAGTACATGTATGACATTGCTGTGCTTATAATGTATGGCTAAGCTAAACATTTCTCCTTATATGATCATTTTAGAAGCTGTAGATAACACATTGTAGTCCATACTTAGATTCTGGTCACTCAAAAATGTTTGATACACTTTGTTTTTGAAGTCATCATGTCCAAGAAGGAAGGTATTAAAACATGCTGCTTTAATTCTTGGCTGCAGAGGAATGAGTAACACAGTGTAACTGGGGAATTGTTCAAGATTACCTTGAATGTATGAAAGTTTTACATTACTCTCAGTATAACCGATTTAATTTTCAAAAATGATATAGCTTGATAAGGTGACATAAGAAGTACAGAGAAATGGGCAGGATTTGGACTAAAGTTTATGTATCCTAAAAGACTCTAACAGAATCTAACAGCATGTAGTGTACATTAAAAACAAAGAGATGTTTGTGGATGTGAATATGTTAATCAGGGGTGGAACAGGCATGTTTGTTATACACGAGCATGGTACTACTTTCCCTTACCAACATAATACAGCTTAGGGGAAATACATTACTTGATAGTTAAAGCTAATGAAAAATTCTACATGTCATCTTTTAAGGGCCATGTACAAAATATGGCAGTACACATCTCTGTGTACTGCTCCAGTCGAAACTCATTTCCCTGAGGATGTCTCATGAATTGTCAGGATTACAGTGAAGTTTGATTAGCTGCTTGACTGGTGACACACCAAACGTTTAGCCTAAGGGACTGTAGTATATGCCTGGCATATTAATGACTTTCAAAATGGATTTTAAGAAGTAGGAACTTTGGGTTCCTAAAGTTAAATTGTGTTCCTTTTACGTAAAAGTGTTTCATAACTATTGTCTTCTTCCTTTAGTGAGAGAGTTTACCCTTAATAAGTTAGGTCCTTATGCTGATACATTTGGGCACAGCAAGTGATTTCAATATATATAGATTTTTGGAAGATGAATTTAACTCCACTCTAGATTTTTGCAGATCCATCTGAATTCTGAGAGCCCTGTGCATTCATTTATTTTTTTCAAGTCCCCATAAAATAAGTGATGACTCCCCCACCTGCATAGTTGTCCTTCTCATTCGGAGTTAATGACTGGGGGAGATATCACATATTGAGAGTCTCTTTTTAATTAGGCTCTAATCCTTGTTTCACCTGGTATATTTATGCCTGATCACTCTGAGACATGGAAATTACATCACTGATTAGTTGGAATCCAAACCCTGACTTGATAGGTAAAACTACACAATTCTTGTTGCCCCATTATTATGTCACCAAGCCACAACATAATGACAAAGAGAAGAGTGTAACACAGGTGATGGATCCAGATCCTTTTCAAAATGTGACTACAGACTGCAACAGTAGCTTTGATACTAGTTATGCCTATTTGAATCTCATTTACTCAGACAATTCTTTAGTGCAATTAACCTTCTGGAACATAAAGTATTTTTGTGAGGCAATGGGATTCAGTAGTCTTAAACCCATGAAGAAGCACTCTCACAGATTTAAGGAGTAGTTGGTCCATACACTACTTCCAAACCTGTCCTTCCTGTTCAGATTGACCTCATTCACATCTTCCTGACACATTGCTGTTCACCCATATCATATTCCCTGTTCTTTCTGGTCAGTTGCTGTTCACCCATATCATATTCCCTGTCCTTTCTGGTCAGTACTGAGATTATTCTCAGCTCTTCAAATCTCTTGTCATACTATTTCTTCTCCATTTCCCACACACTTCCACTGGCTTTTCTCTGGACACCTTCTAGCTGAATTCTGTTTAATATTCTGTGTAGCCTACAATGTTGCAATCAGTATTGAATGTGTAGCCTGATCGGGATATGGTACACTGGGAGTATTACGTCTTTGTTTCTAGACTCTTTCACCCTAAGGATACACCACACCTGTTTACTGCTGCTGTGGTCATTTTACTCAGCTCCTGATGTTCCAGTTTTTGTGATAAGCACATCCCTTTTCCTGTCTGCTTGACATTAGGATTGTTGTAGTTCAGGTGCAGGATTTTGCATTTGCTATACTTATCCACAACTGTCATGTTTCTGCCTGCCTGGAAAGGTTTTCAATGTTTTACTTAAATTACTTACTCCAGCCTCCATTGCTGTACCTACCTCTGTGTTGCAGCTAAAGGCATCTGCTATTGTTTTGTTTTCCATCAGATATGTCTGAATTGAGCACACTAAGGAGTTGAGCACCCAGGCCTGACCCTGACCCTGACCCTAGTGTAATTTCTATTCCTTTCCCTTATTCCTTATACCGTGTTTCTCCTGAAATAGGCACTCAGGCATAGACAGCTAAAGCCCTAATTATGACACAGATGACCATGCATTTGAGCAGTAGTGTAGCAACTACAGCAGCTGGCTGGGGAGAAAGACAAATTATTATGGAGCGCCTACTCACCTCTCCAGGGTAGGATGGCTGGGGCCATGTGTTCCATGACATGTGCCACATCCACAGTCTCTTATGGAGACTGGAGATGGGATGGAAACATCTCTCTATAAAAGGTGGGGACATTGAGAAGAACATTACTCAGAGAAACAAGTATCAAAACCAACACAGTGCCTTATTGCACAGCCATACATTGAGACCCGTCAGACATGTAGGGGACAACACAGCCTATAAGTTACAACTCTTTTGGTGACTGTCTGATTGATGGCTTGTGTTCCATAAAGAGGGAGTGAGTGGGTGTACAGTGGTTTGATTTCTGGCAGGTGCAGAGGAGAAACAAAATGGCAAACAACAGTGCTTTTAACCACATCATTCTGTTCTACCCTCCACCATTGCTGCAGTTTAGTTCCTTAGTTTTGATTATGACTCCAACCCATCCAGTTTTCCTAAAATCTCTTATGTGGGACCAAGGCAAAAGCTTCCATAAAGTCCATGTAGGCCACATGCCTCTTAGCCTAAAAGTACTAGAAATCTGGACAAAGCCAAAGAAAATGAGAAGACAAAGTCCAGAAATCAGGGGCAAATGTTAAATATTGCACATATAAACTTATAAAGTTATTAGAACAATAGCCTTTGCAACAGAATACATTTTCTGAAAGATATGAAAATTTAAATTCAAGTCCATCTAGCACTCCACAACTCCTTTTCCCCATTTTTGCACATGGAGTAATGGTGTCACTTCAACAGTGACAATCATCTAGAGCCAAGGTTCACACTACATGCTGGCTAGATATATGTCATTATTTATTGACTTCAGTCCTCAATGATTTGCCAGAAAACAACAGATTTTATGAGATGAAAAACATGAGCCAAAAACCTTGACAGTTGTGGGATCTCAGAGGGTTGCCCATACTAGGACTGGACCACCACTAGCATTGTGAGATGACAACTGCATCTGCCAACAGAATGCCGGGATATATCTTTAGGGGTTTAACTCCAGACAGAGACAATATTTATGCTATACTAGGCTCTGGCTAGGCCACATCTTGAAAACTGTGTGTGGTTCTGGAGTCATATAAGGAGGGCTTTCGGGTTGCTGGAAGGAATCTAGAGACAAGACACCAGAAGAGAGCATGGAATGGAAAAGAAAGTATATGAGAGAGGCTAGAGGATATAAAGTTTTTTACGTTTGAGGCCTGAAGAAGTGGGGGGTGGGAATGATATTAGTACACAAAATCATGTAAGGGAGATATGAAGAGGCTATCCTGAACAGGAAGGAGGGGGATGGGGCACAGGCAGCAAACTGTAAGGAGCAACTTCTTGGATCTGTGAACACACTTCTTATTGATAGGATGTTGTACCTATAGCATGGACTACCTAAATGGGTAAAGAATAGGAAATTCAGAGAGACACTGAAAAAAAAAGCACGGAACAGATGGAGATGAAGTGAGGAAGGAGATAGGAGGGGTGGAGAAGTAGAATGTTGAATGACCACAAACATATGAGATACGCGTAATGTCTACTTCTGTCATCAAGCAAATACAATATAAAGTGGTTAAATCTGTGTCAAGAAAGCTAAGATGGATGTCGTTGAACAAGGTCATCGGCATGACATTTTCATTGACTACCTGTGGGTGTGGCCCTTTATTCTCTAATGTGGAGTGATCCTACAGTAGGAAATCTCATCTCCAAGTAGGAAGCCATGCCTGTAAGAATTCCAGTTTAGCCAGCCAATAACTTGAAGTGAGAATCCTGAAAATAGTAGCTAACAGGATAAAATAATACCATATTTTAAAAATAATATTTAGGACACCTTCATTTATATGATTTTGGAATCCATACTTACAGAACAATAAGGTTAGCGGCCCTGGAATTTTCCTGAAGGAGTTCATTGAGTCGGACCTGCCTGTAAGTCTGCACATAAACATATTAAACAGTTGTTACAACAAAGACCAATGACAGACTGAAGGAAAACATATAGTGCAATTCTGCCATATATATATATATATATATATATATATATATATATATATAAACTTGCCTTGTCTTTAAACGTTTTAAGCTCAGCATCAGTAATTTTCCAAGGATATTCTCTTTTCATTTTCTCTGCTGTTGCAGAATCTTTTAAACCTTCATGCAGTCGAAATGGTTCAATCATTTCTTCAAAGGAATTCCAGCTGAAATTATAGGAAAAATCGATCTTTTGAATGACAGCAGAAATTGTTTTTAAGGTGGTGACATATTTGTGGCTATAAAAAACATGACAATATTTTCTTTGATTTATTACTATAGTGAAATGCATATTTACAGTGAATTCCCTTTGTTACACAATTATTTTGCAATATTTAATAAGTATAAAATGCTGCTTTTATTTCTTTGCAGAACAAGTACTTCTCTATGTAACTGAAACCATACCTTCCCCATCCCAAACACTAATACAAATGTATAGATGGTCCATTTCTAGGTTTGCACTGCTTTTGATGATTATGATTTCTCTGTACTTATTACAAAAACAAAAACTTCCATGATATGCACTGATTGGTATCCATGAATGTCATCTGCTGGAGAGAAGGACAGAAACCTGATTTATTATCATCCTTTTGCCTGTCTTGTGCACTTAGTATGGCTTAGTTAAAGCCATATCAGTCAGCTACTCATTTCCACAAACTGCACTTGCATACTGTCTGATTGTTCACGTTACTTAACCAGGCAAATGCCCTGTTATTAGAAGAAGAAAATTAAAAATAAAGCATTAGTATATCAGACAATTCTACAAAAGTATGCAGTAAGAAACTTCATATTTAAAACATTATACAAATGCTGCAAATTGCTCTGTCTAAATTGGGTTTGAAGCTTTATTTGTGGTCTAAAGAATGTAGTAGGCTAGTAACTAACAAAATATGCTGATTTCATGTTACCATTCTACATGAAAACTAATCTATCTTTTGTACTGAAATAATGTACAATCTTGGCTTAAAATGTAGAGCTATAAATTAATTTATGCTCAAAATCCCCCATTGCAAGATTTGCATTTGTTGGTAGAAAACAAGACCATTTCCTGTCTCACAAGTTTGAAGGAAGTAATGTTGACAAAAATTGAAAAAAAAATATTACCAAGGCAAAAGAGATGGAAATATAAGTCAATAAGTGCAATGTTTATGTAATGTAAGATATTTAGTAATAGTCTGTAAACCCTAAATGGAACTAATCTTCATGTAAATGTTGTTGATAATACTGTAATCCAAATAAATTTCTCCAATGGCTGTAATCTGTGACTAAGATTAGTTTAGTCAGTGGTCCAGGGTTATAAGCTGCTAAGACTGGGAGACATCTAAAAGCTTTTATCTTGAACCTGACAGTTAATATTTTTGATCACTAGTAAAGCTATCTTATTCATTTTAAATTATGTTGGCAAATATTTTTTATCAAATCCAGAAGTAATCTGTTCCATGGCTTTTCTATTTTTTGTGGGAAAAATTCAGATTTTAAATTGCCTAAATTCCTTCTTTCATGAACTGGAATAACTATAATGTTCTTAGCTCTGCATCATGAAGGATCTTGTAAACCAATATTAACTCACCTCTTAACAGTCTGTATCTGACAGCATGTAGTGATGGTCTTCAAAGTCTTTGTATAACATATCTACATGGATTGGAACCTCTTAACATCCACACTAGTATAGACACAAAACTGGTCATTGTGCTCACTGATTGCTCTGATATCATTAATAACAATTGGAAGCAATACGGAGACATGTCTTGTAGTTAATGACACTCGGCACATTTTTTATGATACCAAAGCATTTCTTTCACATAAAGTAATGTTTCAGTAAAGGAATATTAGAATAAGTATATACAGTGCATAGCTTTTCTTAATGTATTCCTATTAAGACCATTACTGGATTTACCAAAATGCAATATTGCACATCTGTTGATGTTAAATTTCATTATGTTTTAGTTACCCACAAATTTAAGATATCCAGATAATTGTGGAAATTCATATCCTCATTTACTGAGGTTAGAAGGCATGATGCCTGCAAAGATGGCCAAATCAAAGACGCTGCTCACCAAGCAGGAAATAATGTTCCAACCAAGAACACCAAATATAAGAATGTACCTCTGTTTATTTAGCGCTTTCATCTTGTACCAAAGACGTCATCAGAATAAACAATTCACTACACCAAAACCATTTATATAGTAGTTCATACTATCATTTAAAGAAAACATTTTGCATCACTTCCTATAGTTTGTTTAAAGCTCCTGATAAGTTGATAAGATAGGTGCACCAAAAAGGAACAAAAAAGGAAGGAAAAAAAAAACATATAAAAAAACAGTGTTAGAGGACCAGAACATATGCAAGTCAATCCCTGTAAGCTAAGATGTCAAAACAGAACACCCTGCACATTCATTCTTAAATAATACAAATCCCCCATATATCATCTAAAGTAAATTGGAATTAAAAACATTACATAGCAAACCAGTATACATATTAGATTTAAAAATCATGTCATATTTGATAGTATATATTAATTATAATAAATAAAAAATACATTAATATTCTCTGCAGTCATAATAATGATAATAAAAACATTGCTGTCCTATTGTTACCTTATAACCTTAGTGATCTCATTTTGAGAGCTGGAGCCAATGAGAGCAGATCTTTCAGCCCTGGTGCAGCACATGCATTAAGTCACAGTTGCCACAGTAGCTCCTAATATTCAAGAAGGGTCACCCACGATCCCCCTCTTCCAAATTGATCTCAACCTGTTCCAGGATCCGAAATAAAAACATACTTTGCGAACATATAAGAGAGTGTCTATAAAGGGCATTAGCTTCTGATTTTTTCTTGACCTCATGCATGTATTCGTACACCCTGTTCTTCAAAGCCCATTCAGTCTTTCCCATATAATAGGAAAAACATATCTGACAGAACACAGTTCCTATAAAGTTATGTTGTATAAATTAAAGGCCAAAATGCTCAAATACTGAAATTTAGTCTTGGATAAGCTATTTTTTGCAAAGCAATATAGGTTCATAGGTTGGTACTAGGCTAATGGCCCTAGGGCCTATACAAGCCTAGCCATAACAATTCAATGGCTATTTCTTCCCACACTATTTACTTCCATGGACCCCTGTCTAGCAGGGTGACTGATGTGATCCCTGGTGTGAATTTTCTTTCTCCCATCCAATCATCAAGATTCCTTTTGAATAGGGCCAAAGAGGTGTTCTGCTTGACATGTACGGGCAGTCTATTCCAGAGTCTGGGGAGTCTCTGGGTCAGGAACCTATCCCTCCAGCATGTTTTGTTTATTGTGATGACAAGGTTTAGATCCCTGGAGCATGTGGCTCTGAGGGATTGGGATTTCTTTAAGTGTAGCATGTCCAACAGCTCTGGGTCTGACATGGCCTTGTATGTTAAGCAGAGATCGCCTTGGAGTAGACAATATGCGACAGAGTACAGCTGGTGTTTTTTTAAGGTGGTCAGATTAAGGCATCTGCTTTAAGCCTGTGATTCTTTTCGTGAGGTATTTCTGTGGCCTTTCCAGTTGTTGCAGATGTCTTAAGAGGTACATACCAAATGGGGCGTTGTATTCTATAATGGGTCTAATGAGGGATGAGTACAGTGGGACAATGACCTCCTTTTCTCTGGATGAGAGGCCCTTAGTGATGAGGTGTGCCACATAGAAGTATTCCCTGACTGTTGTGGCGATGTTATTGAAGGTGAGACCATTGGCCACCTGTGTCCCTAAGTCTGTTATCACACTTTCGGTGTTTAGTGTACTGCCACCTATGTGGTAATTCACGGGTACATGTTTTTTCCCAAAGGGGATAACTATACATTTATTGGCATTGAGCTTGAGCCCATGACTCTGGCACCAAGCATCTGTTTCTGTAAGGCCCTTTTGTAGAGTAATGACATAATTTGGGGATTCAATAATGGCTCCCAGTTTGCAGTCATCTGTGAACTTTGTTAGCCTGAGTCCCTTAGTGTTGGCCTGTACTTCAGAGAAGTAGATGCCAAACAAGAGAGGTCCCAGTACTGAACCCTGAGATACTCCACTTATCACTTGTCTGGGGCTGGATTCGGAGTCAGCTACTTTTACAGTGTGGGTTCTGTCAGTAAGCCAGTTGGCAATCCATCGAGTGATGTAGGGAATAATGCCCAGCTTAGTATGTTTATCTATGATTCCAGAGTGTGGGGTGGTGTCAAAGGCCTTGGCGAGGTCCAGATAGGCTGTGTGGATTGCCTTACCCTCGTTCACGGCTCTGGAGACTGATTCAAAGAAGTCATTCAGGTTCAGGAGACAAGATCGGCACTTCACGAACCCAAACAGGGTGGGGTCCAGTGTTTTAAGGTTGCCAATGTCTTTGTTTATAAGTTCCATGATAATATGTTCCATGGCCTTGCAGATCAGGCTCGTCAGAATGATGAGGTGGTAGTTTCCGGGATCCAATGTGGATCCCCCCTTGTGGAGTGGGATAACTGTAGCTGTGCGCCACTCAGTGGGCATGAAGCCTGAGGTGAGGGTATGATTAAACATGACACTTAGGTGAGGCACCAGTTCATTTTGTAGTTCATGTAGTATACAGCCCGGGATGTCATCTGTTCCCATGGATGCTGTATTATTAGCTTTGGCCATTATTACCAGAATTTGGCAATCTTCTGGTATTGAGATAGGCCATTTAGGGGGTGAGAGGGGGGTGAAGTTGGCACTGAATCGATCTGCCAGGATATTGGTAATATCCTTGGGATCAATATATTTAATGCCATTCTGTTGTAGCTCAGAGCAGATCTGGGCATTGCCATTTAGATTCTTGACGTAGTTATAGAATGCCTTGTGGTTGTCTTTGGATTCTTTGGCAATTTTATTTTCGTAACTAGCTTTGGAGGATTTTATGAGGGATCTCAGCTTCTTACTCAGGCTGGTAAGGGAGTTTTTTTGCATCCTGGGATTTTCCTCTTTTCTGCAACAGTTTCTTCCTTTTGTTGTAAAGTTTGTTTATGGCAGAGGACCACCAGATTGGCTTCCTTTTTTTGGAGGAGAACATCTTGGTTCTATTTGTGATGGCACGATTCATGCATGAGTGGATGTGCTCGTACAGTGCCTTAGTGTAGGACTCAGCAGTCGAACTTTCAGTTCCCGTCTGCATGGTTGTCATGAAGTTTGTAACTTCTGACTTGAGTAGCATGAAGTTGGCTTTGGAGAAGTTTTTTATGGAGGTTTCCTTACTGGGGGGTGGGGGTGGGGATGGGATGCGGATGTTAAGGATGATTAGCTTATGGTCTGACCTGACCAATGAGGGGGTGACCACAGGTGTGGAGCATCGATTTCCCATGTTGGTAATGACCAGGTCTAGGATATTGGAGCCCCTGTTGGGACTATGGATTAGTTGATCCAGGGCATTGGAATTTATGAATTTCAAAAACCTTTGGGCAAAGGTGTTGGTACACGAGTAGTTTTCCCAGTTAATGGCAGGGTAGTTGAAATCACCCAGTATTAGGGTGTTTAGTTGTATATTAATATTTTCCAGTATGTTTAGAAGGGAGTAGTGAGAATCTTGGGGCATGGTGGGGGATCTGTAGCAAGCTACAATTTGGATTGCAGTCTTACCTAGTGTTAGCTGCACCTGGAGAATTTCAGACGCATTGTGTTTGGCAATTAACCTGGTGGTGTGAATATCCTTGGTGAATATGAACACTCCTCCACCTGTCTCAATCCTGGTTTGGTGGCCGAAAAGTGTGGTAAGAGTTGTAGCCTGGTATTGCAGGGGTGCTCTCTGGAGCCTTGAACCAGGTCTCAGTTACTGCACAGATATCGATGTTCTCCATTTTTAGGAGTGCCTCGAGAGAGTGCATTTTGAGGTTTAGACTTCTAGCATTGAGTAGCATTACCTTCAGATTTTGCATGCTTGTACCTGTTACGGTGGTGGTTTTGTCCTTTGAATTTTGCCTAAAAAAGGCACTATATGGGTGGCAAGAGCCTTAGCCAGTAACCTGAATCCCAGGAGCGACAGATATTGGTAAAAATCAAGTCCCAAGAGGACTTAGAATGGGAAAATACCCTAATAATGTTGAGACGGGTTCTGAGTTCAACAAATAACTTTTGGAAATTGTTAATAATTGTGGTTTAAACATCATGAAAACTATTATAAAAACAATGAAAATGTTTAGAAATTTTATACAGTGAAATTAGTATGTTAAATACTGCTATACAGAATAAGTTGTTATTCACTGTGAATGAGCTCTGGAACAAATATTATTCTATTTTAAAAGCAATTGATGAAAAGGTTATGAATATTAAAAAATGAAAGATTGAGAAACTTGAGAGGGACAGGACAGATTATTATGAAATAAGAGCCCATTGTGCACCTAAAAGTAAGGATTCAAAAGGTCTCTCCAATAGATATGTTAGATTAAGCCCCTGGGCAAGGGAAAAATGTTATTCACAACAATAGTGGAGATTATAGACATGTTGACCCTTGTGATGCACCTAGCACTAGTAAATTAACCTATAATGTAGACAACCCTTTACAATTTCCCCTCTAAGGAGGTCCAGCCAGTTGAGAGACTGTCCAAAACCCAATTACCAAAAAGTAACATCAATGAGATAGGACCTTGGATTTTACTGACAAAAGGGGAAAAAGAAGGATAAATTAAAGCATATTGAAAAAGGAAGTAATACAAATTATACTATTATGGATGGTGTGCTTTGTACATAATGGCAATGCAAAGTGTTTAACTATAGCAGCTTTGAACTTAATCTAAACCACTTCTCCATTTTCCACAAGGGAGTTAACTTTGTCCCATCTTCTTGTGTACGGCTTGATGAAATTATGGTTGATTTTAAGTTATTTTTAAAAAAGGCCTATCTAGAATTACTCTTTGGCAACAATGAAACCAGACATGAGAACCTTGGTTTTAGGAATAATAGTGTTTTTAACACCAGCCCCTCACATCCCATGTTATCAAACTTATCATGAAATTAGACAGTATGTTAGAAAGAAAACATGGTTGATTCCTAACCTTTCTCATGATGAAAGGACAGCTCTTTATGAGTTTAGTATAAATAAAGATATTTGGATTATGAAACCTGACTGGCAGGGGGGGGGGGGTTAATTATGTACCAATGGATGTATTCAGCAAAAATGCTCGAGTTACTAAACAATGACACCTATTCACAGGATTCTCTTAATGAAATTCACATAGCATATAGGAACATAAACATAATTCTTGAGGATAACTTGTTGCAGGGCCTGGTTGATAAGAATTTGTATGACTTTCTTGCAGTTTCACAACCAATGAAGCCAGCCATTTTCAGGATAGCTAAGATACAGAAGAGTATCTTTGATTATAGGTTAATTTACTGAGGGGTTGGGAGGGTGGCCTAATGGTTAAGGTGTTTGCCTTACAAACACAATGTGCAGGGTTTGAGTCTCAGAAGGGATAATTGGCTAGGCTTAAAATGGCTCGCAAGGGCAGTTAGCTTAGTACTAACCTATGAACCTATGAACCTATGAATCCCTACTCTCAAAATCATAGTGGCCACTATAGGGTCCAAAACTTACCCTTTGGCAGTCTATGTTGACAGAAACCTCAAATTGATCTTAAAATCATTTAAAATTTTTTTGCCAATTCATGGGACTTCCTAGAAAAAGTGATCAATGATTATTATCACCTCCACCACATGTTTGTTACTATTGATATTAAATATCTTTTCATTGGTATTCCCCATGCTTTGGGTCTATGATGCTGCAAAAATATTATGGTCCAAAGTGAATTTTTGAATGCACAGGACCTGAGATTAGTTATGGGATGTATGGAATTGCTTTTGACCAATATTTTTTTTATTTTTTGAAGGACAGTATTACAAAGAAATGTGTGGGGTTGCTATGGGGCCACGTGTACCCTGTTTTTGCCAATATGGTATTGTTACACTGGGAACAAGAGTACATTTTCAAATCCCGCACTTCCCTTCTATTGTCTTGTATCTTAGATTCCTTGATAATATCTACCTTATATGGCAAGGGACTGATGAAACATTACATAAATTTATATCCTATATCAATTCAACAACTAGCTTTTTGAAATTCGCAAGCAATATGAGCAATGCAGAGGGACATTATTTGGATATAACACTTTTTAAAGATCTTGATAATGTGTGCTTTAGATTGAAACTATACAGGAAAGAACAGTTTTCCAATTCATATTTACACTACAACAGTGGTCATCCCTTTCACCAAAAGAAAAATATAGTAAAGGGCCAGATGGTTAAAGCAGCCTGTATGACTTCTGAATACAAAGATTTTTTTTAACAGAATTGGAATTTATAGAGAAACTCTTTTTGGAAAGGGGATACCCTGAGTCTCTAGTTAACGGATTGAAAAGTGAAGTAATATCAGAGTAAGGCACTACATTTATCCCCTTTTAGGGGAAATACATACCAGAAAATAACCATGTACTTGGGTGACTCTGAGTGAAAGCATTAAATAATGGACAGAGTGTTATTAATTATAATAGAGCATTTATTATGAAATTCAATCACGATTCTGATAAAATCCAGAAATTCTGGGATCTTTTTTCTAAAATGTCAAATAGTCTACCAGTGTTTTCTCACCCTCTACGTTACACCTATAAAAGAACCCATAAATAAAACAAACAAAAACCTATAAGAGAGGTAATAACATCAATAATTTTTTTGAGTAGAGAACAGCAACTACAGACAAAGATCCACTGATAAACATAGACAGTGGGGCACCTATAAATGTGGTATGTGCCACCAATGGGCCCAAATGGTGAACTGTGCTACCCTATGCCTTTCTAGTACAGGAAAAACATTTAGAGCATATTTCAATTGTAGCACCAGGAGGGTGGTATATCTTGCATTCTGTCAGATATGTTTTTCCTATAAGATTGAACAAGCTTTAAAGAACAGGGTGTACAAACACATGTATGAGGTCAAGAAAAAATCAGAAGCTAAAGTCCTCTTTAGATAATCTCTTATATGTTGGCAGAGTAGGTTTTTATTTTGGATCTTGGAACAGGTTGATATCAATTTGATAGGGGATTGTGGGAGACCCTTCTTGAATATTGGGAGCTATTGCGTATGTTACACCAGGGCTGAATAATCTGTCTCCTTGGCTCCATCTCTCAAAATGAGATCACTAATGTTATAAAATAACAGTGGGACAGAATTATTTTTATTATCATTATCATGACTGCAGAGAATATTAATGTATTACTGGATTTTTTATTTATTACTTTTTAATATTTAATATCAAACATGACATGATTTTTCAATCTAATATGTATACTGGGTTGCTATGTAATGTTTTTAATACCAATCTACTTTAGATGCTAAATGGGGGATTTGTTTTATTTAAGAATGAATTGTACTGTACAGGGTGTTCTATTTTGTCATCTTAGTTCACAGGGATTGACTTGTATACATTCCGGTATTTGGCGAGAGGTGTCTTTAATTTGGCCATCTTCAGAGGCATTTTTCAATTTGGTTATTTTTTTCACCTTTTGTTTGCCAATCATATTTCATAGTTTAGAATACTTGCCATTGTGTAGTCATGCACACATATTGAGACACAACAGTATTGAACTCATTGGCAAGATAAGACATAAAATGAAAACATATAGGCTCCAGGACTAACTCTACTTCACTGCTGCCTATGCAGAACTGTGCACAGAAACTCTATACAAGCATGTTAATAGCTGCATAGAGGCAGCTGTACTCACCAGGAAGAAGTACATAACTAACTCAAAAAACAAACCACCCTGGTAGAATCATGAAATCAATAGGCTATATAGCAGAAGGTAGAAAATCATGGCAAAAATTAGGAGGTACAGCACCCAGTAGGATAAAAGCACTCTCATCAAACTAAACAAACAACTTAGAGGACAGATAAAGTCTACCAAATCCATACCTCATCAGTCACAACCTCAAAGGCAATACACAATTGTGTGCAGAGCTCATTGCAAATGCAGCCACCTATACTGAGCCAGAAGACATAGCAAACCTACTGGCCAACAAATTGAGCTCCAACTTTACCCCTCTCTCCCCCCTCAACCTTCCCTCAGGAAATACCATCAAATATAACTCTCCCTGCTATCACTAGGGAACAGGTCCTTAATGCTGTCTCTAAGGCCAAGAACACTGTATCAATGGAGCCAGACAATATTCCAGGATGCCTTCTAAATAGCATGAAACATGACTTATCAGGCCCTTTAGAATTGCTATTTAACTCTAGCCTCCAAACAGGCTTTGTGCCTCATGAATAGAGAAGAGCAACAGTCATCCTTCTGCATAAAGGTGGGACATCTACATACCCTGGAAACGACAGACCCATAAGTCTTACTTGTCTCATATGCAAAGCCATGGAGAGAATTATCATGGAAATGATCAGTGATAAAGTCAACCTCCAGACACTGGGCCCAACCCAATTTGGTTTTATCAAGGGCAGGTCATGCCTACTTAACCTGGTGGAATTCTTTGAGAAGGTCACCAAAGCAATGGGGTTCATTCACTATGGTTCAGTCATTGAACAGACTAAACATTAAACATTGAAAGGCTAAACATTGAACCAAATTCTGTGAATGTTCATTCATTTAAAGTTCATTATACTGAATGTGTATGATGGTGAAGGTAACCGGTCGGACAAGACTTCTCCATCTCACACATGGCAGTTTAGTCCATTCAATGGCTGCACACAGACCCAGCAATGGAAGAGGGCAAAATGGTTCACACTGCCTACCTTGACCTGGCCAAGGCATTTGACACAATACCCCACTTGGGCATTGTTGACAAACTCAAGAGGTTAGGTACGAGTCCTTATGTCACCCGGTGGATAGCCAACTGGCTGATAGGACCCAGGAAGTTAGAAATGGAGAGTCCACTTGTACAAAGAGGCCAGTTGCAAGTGAAGTCCCTCATGGATCTGTCCTGGGACCATTCCTTTTTGGCATTTACTTCTCTGAAGTCAAGGCCAATGTCAATGGCCTGTGGCTGACTAAATTTGCAGATGATTGCAAATTAGGAACTCTCATTGAATCTCACACCGACACAAATTTTCTCCAGAAAGGACAGACACAGACATGCAACTGGTGTCAGAGCCATGGACTAAATCTAAATGCCAAAAAATACATAATAGTATTCTTTGGGAAGTCATCCATGCCTGGTAACTATCATATTGACAGCACACCCCTTAGAGATGACTCAGTAGTCAGGGACTTAAGGACACACATATACAGTATTCTAGCCTTTGACCATCACATGTCTACAGCAGTGAGGAAATCATTCTGTATTGCGCAACCTATAAACAAAGGTGTAGCATCAAGGTCCAAGACAGTCACTGTTCCACTGTATTTGGCATTCATCAGACTAGTCATTGAGTACAATGCCCCCTTTGGTAGGTACCTAAACAGACATATCCAACAAATGGAACATCCACAGATGTTTCTCACTAAAAGAATATAGGGAGAAAGTAACATGTCCTATGCAGACTGCCTCAAGGCCGTATCCCTGTATTCTGTCTCCTACAGGCTGTTGAGGGGAGATCTATGCCTGGCATAGAGGGCATTGGCAGACCCAACTCTGATGGACAGTCTGAATATCTGCAAAACAACCAGCACCAGAATTATCTGCTCTAAAGACTTAAACCTTACTTGTGATATAAATAGGACCTGCTGGAGAGACAGGTATGTATCCCAGAGACTAACCAATCTTTGGAACAGGCTCCCCATCTGTGAGAAGCATAGTTCCCCCCTAACCCAATTCAAGTGTGACTTGGATGGCGAACAAGAAGTTCATCCCTGATTTGGCACCTATGTGTCTAGTGGGCGCAGGCAGCCTGGAAATGGTTCATCTCCCAGGCCCCTGCTTGCAAATCTTTCACCTTCCAAGCCCCTGCTTACACTTACCAAGCACACCAGAACTATTCAGAGATTTGGGATGCATGACTAGACTTAAAAGGGACCTTGTGATCCTTAGCCTAGTAAACAGCGATGAATTCCACTTGTTATTATATATGGGTTGGAAAATTCTTCTTGATAATTTACTTCAAATGTTCTACATCTTAAGCAGTTCTTAACTCAGATGACAATATAGGAGTTATTTTTTATCTGCTCAGGACACTGAATAAACCTTTCTGGAAGTGGTCCTTTAGTTGAGAACCAACTTCTCAAAAGATCATTTTGCTTTGTTTGCTCTCTACTTCAAAAGTGGAGTGATACTGGAGTTAGTTTACTTAAGTAAAGTGAGTGAGGATAAGGCATACTATATATGAGGGTGCCACCTGTACATCCCCCTCCAAAAACACAGAAATACTCCTCCTGCTCTATTTAGAGAGTAAACATGACAAAACAGTTTTTGATGAGTTCAAGCTTGAAAAAATGAACTGCATACACTTTTATAGGGTACTGAATAAAATGCTTTGGATAATTCCAGAGTAACCACATCAGCTAGTATGTCTATGTCCATAGCCTCAATTACATTGGTATAAAAAGAAACTAAGTTTGGGTGACAGGACCTACTTATATAGGGACAGCAGTTTGTAAAAAAAAATCTTTCAAAGTACTTTTCAAGTATTGATGGCAAAATGATCAGTATGTAAGTCAAAATAGTAGTTTTTTTTAACTGTCCTTATGGATTGGTATTTCACTGTGGTGGAATAAAGTCCTTATTCAACAATTTTGAAACTGCACTTCAATAAATTTAGGCGAATTTCGATGAAAGCGCTCATCGTACATAAGTCTGTTTAACATTTATATACATTTTATGTTTACTAATTAAAGTTTATTTTATTTATCTTATTGTTTCAATAGTTTTATTAGTTATTAGTTTTTGCCATGGTATTGTATTCAGGATTTCTTCTCATTTTGCTTCACTTCGGCCTGAAATGCCTTCAGCGAGAGTTGGATTATATTCTGCATATTATTCTATTTGGGCCTTGAGAGTTGTCATTTTCCTTATTTCAAAGCCTTAAAAACTTTCCATTTGTAATAGTCTGACTTTATGTGTAATTACTACAGCATTTATTATTTTTAATTTGTAAAGAATTTACATTAAATGATTTTTAAAATTACAAATAACTAGGTTATTACTGAAGGTTTAAACTGTGGCTTGCTGTCTCCCAATAGTAACTTACAGATTTTTTCTTTTGCTCCTTATGCCAGAAATATATATAGGAAAATAATGGTTTTGAATTTGAAAAAAAGTTAAACTAAGGACTTTTGGGAGCACTGTAGTTGATCAATAGTACAGTTGTATTTTAAACCTGTATGATCACAGGTTTTATGTTATTGATGTTTTCAGTGCATTCAGACTTGATTTGTTGCAGATCTTGGCTACAAGACTTGCGGAAGAGGAACAAGTGAGTTTTATGCTTTTTGTGTATGTTTTCTCCTTTTTTCTGAGTCTGTGTGACCTCAGAGTTAATCTACATTTAAGATCAGCATTGCAGGAGAAGAGCCCCAACACCGGAGGGTAAATGGTAGTATAAACCCCCTTCAAAATGAAGATTTAACAATGTCTGTGTATGTTTTATGAAACAGTTAGTTGAGGTTGTCATTTTATTTTAGGTGTTTTACTATCATGTCTTGACTTAGGGAGCTCTGTCTATTTATATGATATAAAAAATTGTCATGCTTAAGTTTCAGTTATTCTATCTGAATTTGAAAATCTTACTTACTTTCTTGAATTATAACACTTTATATTCAGCTTTTTATTTACTGCAAGTTTTTCATTTTTGTTCTGGTTATTTTTCCCTATCAGACCCATTTATTTTTAAAATGTATTTTCCTATTCCTTGTAAGAAGACACTTATTTATTGAATCTAATATTTATTCAATTAATACATTCTAATCTACCTCAGATAATGTTCCTTCTAATATATAATTGCAATTCACATTTATTACATTCATCATGCTTTTATCATAGTCTACTTTCTTAAAGTTTTTAACTGTACTCATTTCCCCTGAAAACACTATGAGATATTGTAAGTTCACAAATAGCCATATTGTGATCTGTGCTTCCTAAAGGATTAGACAATGCCACAAAATGGCAAATTAAGTTATCTGTTGAAACACTGTACCCAGAATATGACTTCTAGTCCTGTGTGGCTTGACAAATTACTTAATATTTAATCTAAAAAACTCCACCAAATCATTTTCAGAATTGCTAAGGTTGACAAGAGCTTTCATTCCCTATGTGGCATAGATTTCCCAAGCATACGGTACAGGTTTAAGCAGAAAAATATTTTAATTCATGTACAAATGTTTGGTTTTCTTGTGAACTAAGGTCTGGACTTCTGCAGACTCTAAAACTCCTTGCATTATATAAATATTATTCTCTAAAACATGTTAATTACCCTAATCTAATTTCTTGTCTTACATGTGTTGATTTTTGGCTGGAGTGTTACCCATCTCCTGCAAACAATATGATCACCAAGCGCATTTTCCCACAATGTTATACACCTCCATAGACTATGAATATTGTTTGCCAGTAGTTATAAATTCTAACTTTTAGAATAGTTTGTCATTAAAAACAGGTGATGGAGGAATTTCGGTCATTTATAAATAAGCATTTACCTCTTTAGAATTTGTAATAATATTTTCTTGTGTTTGTACATCTTATCATGTTCAGCAATCCTCATGCCATGAATAATTGTCATTATGATAAACATAGTATTTCCTCCTAATTTGTAGCTATCTTTTTCAGTTTCCTTTTGTGTTACCTACTTTACAACAGGTTGTACAATATAAAATAGTTGTTTCTTTTGATTCAAGGAATTAGATTATTTATTTTATCATGCTATCAACCAAATAAGTATAATCTTTGTCAGAATGTCAACTATAAATATAGCTGAATGCACAACAATGAAGGCTCAGAATATCACAACTGAGCCAAAAAAAAAAAAAAGAAAAAAAAATCAATCTTTGCACCACTGCTAATTTTATATAAACCCAGGGTTTGCACTACAGTGGGAGAAGGGCAAAACTCCACTCCCAGCTGTAACGCAATCTCAGAAATGAGCTGTCAGCATTTGTTGACCTTTTGTATATTCTACATTTTGTGTTCGATATTCTAAAGGTTGACATTTTTAGTTTTCAATTATCTAACAGGCACTGATTTTCCAGTGGAGGATGGGAGTGAATGGCTGCTGTTGTCTCAGTCATGCTGGGTGGGGGAGGTAGACAGCCAAGGGCTCATCTCAGTAATCGGTGTGCAAGCCTGGCAAGCTCTGTGTTGCATATGTGGTGAGTTGCTTAGTCAGGAAGTCATGCATACACCTCCTGAAAGAAATGATTGCAGAGTTGGCAAGGCTGCAGTGAGGGGACAGGAATTAGGACACCCTCCCCAGCAGCAGCACCAGCTGCTGCAGTACCCCTGATTTCCTCACCGGTTCTGGATGTGAATCAGGTTTAGGCTATGGGATGCTAAGGCAGGATCAGCTGACCCAGTGAATGGAGACAGGAGCTGTTGGCAGATGATGCTCAGCTTCAGGGGGAGAAAGGAAATATATTTTTCAAAGAGACTTACATTTTGATCTTGCCAATGTGCATGCCCTGTGTCAATTTTATGACTGTTTAAATAGGTTCTATCCATGTGTGATGACAACTGACTTACTGAAGAAATAGATGACATCTGGATTTTGCTTATGTCAGAGACAACTAAATCATAGGTTTATTTAACACAACCCATCATTTTTCAATAATCAATGATGGTATGGAAGTACCACTAACAGCTCTTCATCTTTTCAGCTCTAACATTTTAATGAGAACTGAAATCTAGTATTGATCTAGTTTTGTTTGTTTTTTTTGTTTTGTTTTTGTTTTTGTTAGGTTATCTAGTTCATTTTTCCCTTCATTTGTATTACTAATATTTCTGTCCAGGTCGATCACCTTATGATCCCTGTTCTCACAACTATTTAGTGTACTGCTATTTTGTAAAAATACACTAGCCACCCAGTGGTGTGAACATTAGAGCAAGGTCATTCACTGTTGAAGTGACCCCTACCTCATTTACACATATGGGAAAAAAAGGGGTTGTAGATCGATGGATAGATCTCAGATAGAGTTTTTGCAGTTAAAATCAGTGAAGTTACAGCACTAGCCACATTATTATTCATATTCACTATCCAGAACTTTTAGACCTGTGAAGATATCCATTTTCATCAGCATATCTAAGTCTGTTTGCAGCACAAATGAGCTTCTGTTCGGTTTCATAATACCCCTGAGTGGTCCATTATTTCCCTATAGCACTCACCCTGTTAGGAATTATTGCTTGCTTACAGCAATGTGCAGTGATTGGTAACTATCATGTAGTATCTATCTTAGTCTGAGTTTCCTCACAAACAATTTTAATTCTAAAACATGTATTGATATATTTGCTGGTGTAACACAAAAATAAAATATATTTAAAATATTCAGCTAGTTTTCTAAAAACTCAAAATCTGCTAAAATGTTAAACTCACTGTTAGGTCTTAGTTGCATCCCTATCTCATATTTCATCTTCCTCTACTTTTGTGGTTTAATTAGCCTCAATTATATGGCATTTATTCAAGCCATTTGGTTCTAAATTCATATTGCAACAATTACATTGGGTGTAGAGGCTCATTGAACTTGATAGAAAAATGTATTTGACTCTGAGAAGCCAGTTAAGGTTATATATAGGGTCTGGATATCCTTCTGTCTGCTACTTCAAAAAAAGAGCACTTCACTGGGGGTATGTTGATTTATAGAAGCTTATTATATTTCAATCTGATTTGTAGTTCAGTTGTTGCCAGAAACAGAATATGCTTTACTCTCAGCATTTTTCAGTCCTGTCCCTAATACACATTATTATTTTCCTGCTTTAAATACTTCATGTCTCCAGGAATTGAAATAAAGCTTCTACAAATAGCCTTTCAAGCAAAAGAAGTGTGGGATATGATACCCTGGTGAGATATGATATCCTGGTTTAAAGTTTCATTTTTATGGACCAATATTAACTTCTCTTTATGTCTACCCAAGATGTCTATTAACTGCATACCAGTTTTTTCATAAAAGTTTATTGATTCATGCAGCATTTCAGTTTCCCTGCACATACCATTTGTAAGTTTTCCAAAAAATAAAGCCATTTGTGACACATTTTAGCACTGACATATTCATCAAAATATTGTCCCACATCAGGGATTTGAATTTAAATATTTTTTTCTCCAAATCCGTTATTATGACTTTAAAATCAGATGGTGTGCTCTCTGGAGATTGTTTTATTAAATGAAAAAGCTATTATTTTACTAAAATGTTTTTCAGGATTCATAAAAAGGGATATTATATTCATTTCTTTAGACAAAACAGATGGTAACCTTTTTTAAAGTCAAATAAGTGTTTCTTCATTGTTTTATTCTTTTCTACATTGAAAAGAAATATTCTATTGTTTTTGTTGTCATGCTGGTTAGCTACATGTACTATCTCACACTGAAACTACTTCCATAATTTGCTGTGTATGACAGGATAGTTAGAACATATAATGTTACATGCATATTTTCAACATAACAGATACTTGGGAAACTAGAATTCTTGTAAACTAGTTCATTGCATGTATTTCCTATATTAACTGTAATGACAAGTATGACACAGAAATGTGTGCATCTTTCCAGGATCACGTCAGCTCAACACTTTCCCAATGCATTATGGGAAAACAATTTAGGTTTACATAGAAATGCTCAGTCTAGCACTGATTTCAAAGGCTGTCACAATAATCTAGTAGCTCCACATTTCCTTCCTCTGAGAAGAAATTTTCATTCTTGTTTAAGGCATTATGTACATATTTGTTAGCATTCATTTTATTATTTATCTTTCTGGAAAACATGAAGGTTTTTGTACCTCAGTAGAAGCCTTATCTTATGCCTTTGTGAATTATTTCTTTCAGCTTGTGAAAGTGAGGGACTTGTCTTCAATGAAAAGTCAGTATCAGTTAACATGTCTCTGTCTGGTACATCATGATTAGTCCAGACATTAAACTCTGAAAACACCGACTCAAAATCTCTTCACTTTTTTGGATTCTGCTTGTCATGGTATTTCTTCATGTGTTTGTGAACTCTCTACTTAGTTCAGACTTCTAAGGAATGATCTATCTATTTTCAATTTTCCATAAATTCTCAATTCTTCAGATTGGCAGCAGTCACACCAGTTGTATCCTATCTCAGTTCAAATATATTCTGTCATTTTTTTATCTAGTTTGATATTCAACAGTCTGGCCAAGGTGTAAGTCAGGCAAAGAACAGACTGCATATTTTGTTGTTGTAAAAGGTATATGCATGTAGACTTGACCCTTTGGTTATTTTGTTTGACAGACTTATATGGAATATTTTTGACAATATTTTTGGTGTAAGAATTGGTATAGTAATTTGAATCTTATGACCTAACAATAGTTGAACAGGATTCACTCTGGTTGCACCATGTAGTGTTGCCGTGGAAGTTATGAGAGCTATGTGCAGATTTGACAGCTTATGGATTTTCTTAGCCATTTGTACTGTTCTGTCAGCAAAGAAATTTGCTTTAGGACAATTAGGACCTGACACTGTATAGATAAACCCTTAATCCTTTAAAACATTTTGAAATTACAGACATGAACTGCATCCCATTCTCAATGACAAATTTGAAAAGAATTCCCCATCTGGAAATTTTTGACTTAAATTGATATAATTTGTTGACTGGTTATTGTAGGCAAGTTGACCACCTCAGTATCTGCTGAATTATAGTCCACTACTACCAGATTATGTTCACAAAAGTCAGGCACAATTCTTTGCTATGGCCCTTTTGTCAACGAAGTTTCAATCAGAGACTTTCTTCTTTGAGTTGATTTGTTTTGAATGCAGGACTGACATCTAGACAAAATTTTAATTATATCAGCATTGATTTTGAAAAACCACACAGAGATGTTTTGGACTCTGTCTCTTTCTCTCTCTGCACCTGGTCAGTCCTTGATGACCTTCATAGATTTGGCTCAGGATTTCTGCCGTTTGCAAGGTTGGTATCACAACCCATTCCTAGTACAAGAGACCCTCATGTTCTGATAAATGAGCTCTCACAACAAGGTATTTGCATGATGAATAAATGGTCTGTATCTATTTGCTTGGTCACCCATTACAAACATAACCAATTACAGTCTGTAGATCTACATCTTATTTACCTGCTTCTCTGGGGGAAGTTTGTCTTCTGAGAAGTCAGCGGTCTACTAGACATTAAGTCTTGTATATATGTACTCACAACATCTTCAGCATCTGATTGAACTGTCCTGTTACTAGATTTCTGGATAGGATCTCTGCCACTATCACTTGTTACCCAGGAACATCTACAGCTTCTTCATTAAATCAACTGAGTCTTATTCACAGATGTTGACACCTTGCAGAAAATGTATTCAAGTCATATGAGTTTATCAGTCATACCAATTGTTTATGCTCCATGTGTAGCTAAATCTGTCCAGTCCAAGTAGGTAACAGGAAAATCACTCACATTCCCATACTCCTGCTAGGCATTCTTTTTAAGTTTGAAAATGTGTCTTGTCAGTCACTGTTAATGTTCTCAAACATAAAGCAATAGGCTTCATTTGTTATACGTCTGTTGCAGTAAAGCTGATCCCACATTATAACTGCTAGGATCTGAGAATCTGTCTGACCATGATTGGTTTATTCATGTCATAATAGCAAAGTATTGGTCTAGATGCTAGCATGGATTAAACCCATAGGAAAGCCTTTTCTTGGGTGTCACTCCATGTTCATGCTACATCTAGTAGTTTTGTTAGAGGATGAAACATCATTGATAGTCCTGGCAAATAATTTGTCCATATAGTTTATCATGTCAAGCATTTGTCAGAGTTCTATGGCATTACCTGAACCTGACACAGCTTCTCTACCTAGGAGCTCTTTCTGTGTATAAAAATTCAGGTATGCCAATCCATTCAATTAACTTTTCAGTAACGTGTTCTACAAATCCAGTACCCTCATTCCCCTCAGGGATGACGGTAAACTTCAGATTTTATGTCTTACATATCTATACATTTTTCTAGCGAAAGTTCACATGCTACTTCTAAGGAAGACATCCTGAGTGAAATGTGCTTAATTGTTTCACCGAACTGCAAGGTCTAATCTGAATGTGCTGACAAAGCCGTTTCCATATATTCCAGTCTTTAATCTAAGTCAATCATAATTTGTTCAAATCTTCAGCCCTCTACAGCTTGTATAGTTTTGCATCTTTTCTGATGTGTAGCTGGTCACAGTGAATAGCTCCCTGCATTCTGAATCCAAGCTTGCTTCATAACAACTCAGATTCTTCCAGTATACTTAGCTGAGATGATTTTTTTTTTCTTCTTGCTTTTAGGCATAACGATTCACTACACATCCAGACTTCATAAGTGCATGTAAGTGCATCAATTCTATCACAAAAGCAAGTCTTTAAGCAGAGAATATCTAATTTTGAAATAGGAAAGATGGAACCTTTATAAAAGACATGCTGTCTATCATAATCAGACTGATGTCCCTATGTTAGCCCACAAGTCTTTGATTGTAAAGTGTAGAACAACAGCCATCTTTTTATCAAACAGAAATAGGAATACCTACAAAAAAAAACAGATGAAATTGAAAACCAATATCCTGCATCTACATTTTCCTTTGTTACAGTCCAGTAAGGATTTATTCAGTCCAGTACTGGGCTGGCCCACCCTCACTCAGCACTAGAAAACATGCTACCCTGATTGAGCGTTATTTGGTGCTTGGGCTCAAAGTTCCTCGCCTCAGGACTTTTAGGAACACTTCACTTGTTGCTTGCCGTCCTGATTCATTAGACAGTGAGAATAACTTTGGTGTCATTGTCAGTATTTACTGTAAGGTGTGAAATATTTTGATCCCCTTTGCGTACCTAATATTGTAAGTATGGTTATGTTACCTTATGGGATTTTCCAAAATCCAAGCATGCTCACATACACACACACACACACACCACCCTGACTCAAGGAACTCCACCATTACATTTATAAGCACATGCCAACACCTGCACATAAATAAAACTACATACTAAGAGCATTAATAAAAAAAATTGCAAATCTCCCATATACAAAGCAATTTACTACCAATTATAAACTTATGTTTAATAACTGTTAACTATATAAAAACTACTATAAATATTGAAATAAAAACAGTTTCAGATGCACATTAAATTAAATTACACATTAACACCAAATGGAAGATTTTAATGAAAAAAATCAAAACCCTATCCTAAAGAAAGACTCAGAAACAAATCCAGGACTTCCAGATGAGCAAAAATAATAGTAGCTTATATATTCCTTAAATATTCCATAGTCTCACTAGAAGTATTAACAACAAATGGACCTTGTTTGAATATTGGTTTATTTAACTTAGTATTTTATGTATTACAGAATCCTGACTAAAAGATAATTTCTGTGTTCCTCCATTTATTCATGTTATTTGTCTTTGACAACATTGTTGGATAAAGACAAGGCAAAGATGCACTCCTATTACTGAACAACAAATATAACCTAACTTTTCAGTGGTCAGAGTGATTCTACCTCAGATACCGATCCTAGATGGATTATTTTTAGATTACCATAGGGAACACCACAAAACTATGTGTCACTACCATTCATATCCCACCACCCTGTTCTACAAACACATTATTCCAACACATTACACATGCAGAATATCTACCAGTTTTGCAATGGAAAAGCATATTCATCTAGGCAAGTTAAATATAAATTGTCCAGAGGCAACTAAAACTCAGCCAAAACACTCATTGTCTCTTATACCTACTCAGCTACCAAATAAATAAATAAATAAATAACTCTAGAACAAATCCTTCTAAAAGCAATAACATACTGGTATATGCAATTATCACAAAGTTTCCAGAAAACTGCCTCAAATTACAAATACTGCCAGTCTCTTAGTGATCACTGCCCCCTAACAACAATTTGATCATTTAAAATTGCCAGACTTTAACCAATAACCATTCCAACTAGAGGATCCCTGAATTTGTGGAAACTATTCTGCTTGGTAACAGGGACATATACATTAGAATCAAGTTTATTATGAAGTAAAGGCAGCACATGCACTCTGTTCCTTATTCAACATCTAGCCCCAGTACATGAATGACTCTTCTCTGTACTGGAAAAGTTAAAGGTCAAAAATGTCCTTTTTACCCATACCCCTTAAAGAACTAGATGCACATCAAATGATGGCTGGAAATTTTGAAAAAGCCATCCAAAATGCTACATACAACTTAAAATATCTTGTTGAATTACCACTAACTTTGTTATAGTCAAATCTATTCTCCAACAAGAAGTTACACCTAAGTAAATTAATAAAGTTCTGGAAAGCATTGAGATATATATCAGACTTGTATACAGCTCAGCAAGCTCCTACCTGGTGCCCTACAGAGTTCTACAGCAGCAGAGAGACAAAAGAGAGACTTTGGAGTGATTAAGTATCATTTTTCTACATTTTCTTGCTGCCTTTAGCTACTTCCGCCTAAAACGCTGATTTGATTTAGAGTTTCTGTGATTTAAAAAGCTTGTTTCAGCTACATATGGTACTTATTTTACTGCCTGCACTTTAACAAAGTCGGTTTTGTGTTTAAATTACCTGTTTAACTGTTGTAGGCTACACACTCAAGTCTGATAGCCATTTCTGTTCATTTAAAGTGTTTTTTGATTGTATCTGCTTTATTTTGTGAAAAAAACAAAAAAAACAAAAAAATACTTGTTTTCCCGCCTTTCTAAGCTAGTATAGTCCAGTTTTCAGGTTAGTGCTGAATTCAGGGCTGTGTTACAAGTTTCTGTGTTTGCCCATACCTTACTTGGATAGAAGGAAGTTTCTCTGTTCACCTGTGAGAGAGGGGAGCTTTGAGCAGCCTATCTGTCCCTGGAGGAGTGGTTTCAGCCCAGAAATTAGTAGTTTATTGGCCATTTTGGGCTAATTTCAATCTCTTTCATTTTCCTGAAATAAAACCCACAGTTGTGAGGTTTTTGTGCTTGTATACAGCTCAGCAAGCTCCTGCCTGGTGCCCTGCAGAGTTCTACAGCAGCAGAGAGACAAAAGAGAGACTCTGGAGTGATTAAGTATAATTTTTCTGCATTTTCTTGCTGCCTTTAGCTAATTCTGCCTAAAACGCCGATTTTTTTAGAATTTCTGTGATTTTAAAAGCTTGTTTCAGCTACATATTGTACTTATTTTTACTGCCTGCACTGTACCCAAGGGTGAGAGACTCATGATTGGAGCAGATTTCAATGGGCATGTTGGTGAAGGGAACAGAGGGGATGAGGAAGTAATGGGTAGGTATGGTGTTAAGCAAAGGAATGCAGAAGGTCCGATGGTAGTGGATTTTGCGAAAAGAATGGACATGGCTGTGATGAATACGTATTTTAACAAGAGGGATGAGCATAGGGTGATATACAAGAGTGGAGGAAGATGCACACAGGTGGATTATATCTTATGTAGAAGGGCCAGTCTGAAGGAGATTGGAGACTGTAAAGTGGTGGCAGGGGAAAGTGTAGTTAGGCAGCTTAGGATGGTGGTTTGTAGGATGACATTGGTGATCAAGAAGAGGAGGATGAGTGTGAGGGCAGCACCAAGGATCAAATGGTGGAAATTGAAAAAGGGCAATTGTGAGGTGGAGTTCAGGGAAGAGTTAAGACAAGCACTGGGTGGCAGTGAAGAGTTACCGAATAGCTGGGTAACTACAGCAGAGCTAGTAAGAGAGATGGCTAGAAAGGTGCTTGGTGTGACATCTGGAAAGAGGAAGGAGGACAAGGAGACCTGGTGGTGGAATGAAGAAGTACAGGAGAGTATACAGAGAAAGAGGTTGGCGAAGAAGACGTGGAATTGTCAGAGAGCTAAAGAAAGTAGACAAGAGTATAAGGAGATGAGGTGTATGGCAAAGAGAGAGATGGCAAAGGCTAAGGATATGGCATATGAAGAGTTGTATGAAAGGTTGGATACTAAGGAGGGAGAAAAGGACCTGTATCGATTGGCTAGACAGAGGGACCGAGCTAGTAAAGACATGCAGCAGGTAAGGGTAATAAGGGATAATGAGGGAAACATACTTCCAACTAGGAGAGTGTGTTGAGCAGATAGAAAGAGTACTTTGAGGGGCTGATGAATGAAGAGAATGAGAGGGAGAGAAGGTTGGATGATGTGCAGATAGTGAATCATGAAGTGCAGTGGATTAGCAAGGAGGAAGTAAGGATAGCTATGAAGAGGATGAAGAATGGAAATGTTGTTGGTCCAGATGACATACCTGTGGAAGCATGGATGTGTTTAGGTGAAATGGCAGTGGAGTTTTTAACTAGATTGTTTAATGAAATCTTGGAAAGTGAGAGGATGCCTGAGGAATGGAGAAAAAGTGTTTTGGTACCGATTTTTAAGAATATGGGTGATGTGCAGAGCTGTAGTAACTACAGAGTGATTAAACTGATCAGTCAAAGCATGAAGTTATGGGAAGAGTAGAGGAAGCTAGGTTAAGAAGGGAGGTGAATGATTAGTGATCAGCAGTATGGTTTCATGCCAGGAAAGAGCACTACAGATGCACTGTTTGTTCTGAGAGTGTTGATGGAGAAGTACAGACAAGGTCACAAGGACTTGCATTGTGTCTTTGTGGACTTAGAGAAAGCATATGACAGGGTGACTAGAGAGGAGTTGTGGTATTGTACGAGGAAGTCGAGAGTGTCAGAGAAGTATGTAAGAGTGGTACAGGATATGTACGAGGGTAGTGTGACAGCAGTGAGGTCTGCGGTGGGAGTGATGGATGCGTTTAAGGTGGAGGTGGGATTACATCAAAGATCAGCAATGAGCCCTTTCTTATTTGCAGTGGTGATGGGCAGGTTGACAGACGAGATCAGACAGGAGTCCCCGTGGACTATGATGTTTGCAGATGACATTGTGATCTGTAGTGAGAGTAGGGAACTGGTGGAGGAGACCCTGGAGAGGTGGAGATATGCTCTAGAGAGAAGATGAATGAAAGTCTGCAGGACTAAGACAGAATATATGTGTGTGAATGAGAGGGAGGATAGAGGAATGGTGAAGATGCAGGGAGTAGAGGGGGCAAAGGGGAATGAGTTTAAATACTTGGGATCAACAGTTTAGAGTAATGGTGAATGTGGAAGAGAGGTGAAGAAGAGAGTACAGGCAGGATGAAGTGGGTGGAGAAGAGTGTCAGGAGTGATTTGTGATAGACGAGTACCAGTAAGAGTGAAAGGGAAGGTCTACAAAAGGATAGAGAGACCAGCTATGTTATATGGATTGGAGACAGCGGCACTGACAAAAAGGCAGGAGTCAGAGCTTGACGTGGCAGAGTTGAAGATGTTAAGATTTGCACTGGGTGTGATGAGGATGGACAGGATTAGAAATATGTATATTAGAGGGTCAGCCCAGGTTGGAAGGTTTGGAGACAAAGCCAAAGAGGCAAGATTACGTTGGTTTGGACAAGTGCTGAGGAGGGATGCAGAGTATATTGGGAAAAAGATGCTAAGGATGAAGCTGCCAGGTAACAGGAAAAGAGGAAGGCCTAAGATAAGGTTTATGGATGTGGTGAGAGAGGACATGCAGGTGGTTGTTGTGACAGAGCAAGATGCAGAGGACAGGAAGAAATGGAAACAGTTGATCCGCTGTGGCGACCCCTAAGCGGAGCAGCCAAAAGAAGAAGAAGACTTTAACAAAGTTGTTTTTGTGTTTAAATTACCCGTTTAACTGTTGTAGGCTACACACTCAAGTGTGATAGCCATTCCTGTGCATTTAAAGTGTTTTTTTATTCTATCTGCTTTATTTTCTGAAAAAAAAAAAAAAACCCAAAAAATATACCTGTTTTCCCACCTTTCTAAGCTAGTATAGTCCAGTTTTCAGGTTAGTGCTGAATTCAAGGCTATGTTACAAGTTTCTATGTTTGCCCATAACTTACTTGGATAGAAGGAAGTTTCTCTGTTCACCTGTGAGAGAGGGGAGCGTTGAGCAGCCTATCTGTCCCTGGAGGAGTGGTTTCAGCCCAGAAATTAGTAGTTTATTGGCCATTTTGGGCTAATTTCTATCTCTTTCATTTCCCTGCAATAAAACCCGCAGTTGTGAGGTTTTTGTGCTCGTATACAGCTCAGCAAGCTCCTGCCTTGTGCCCTGCAGAGTTCTACAGCAGCAGAGAGACAAAAGAGAGACTTTGGAGTGATTAAGTATAATTTTTCTGCATCTTCTTGCTGCCTTTAGCTAATTTTGCCTAAAACACCGATTTTTTTAGAATTTCTGTGATTTTAAAAAGCTTGTTTCAGCTACATATTGTACTTATTTTACTGCCTGCACTTTAACAAAGTTGTTTTTGTGTTTAAATTACCTGTTTAACTGTTGTAGGCTACACACTCAAGTCTGATAGCCATTTTCTGTGCATTTAAAGTGTTTTTTTTATTCTATCTGCTTTATTTTCTGAAAAAAAACCCAAAAAAATATGTATATTTGTTTTCCTGCGTTTCTAAGCTAGTATAGTCCAGTTTTCAGGTTAGTACTGAATTCAGGGCTGTGTTACAAGTTTCTGTGTTTGCCCATACCTTACTTGGATAAAAGGAAGTTTCTCTGTTCATCTGTGAGAGAGGGGAGCTTTATGCAGCCTATCTGTCCCTGGAGGAGTGGTTTCAGCCCAGAAATTAGTAGTTTATTGGCCATTTCAGGCTAATTTCTACCTCTTTCATTTCCCTGCTATAAAACCCGCATTTGTGAAGTTTTTGCGCTTGCATACAGCTCGGCAAGCTCCTGCCTGGTGCCATGCAGAGTTCTACAGCAGCAGAGAGACAAAAGAGAGTTTGGAATGATTAAGTATCATTGTTCTACATTTTCTTGCTGCCTTTGGCTATTTCTGCCTAAAACGCAGATTATTTTTTAGAGTTTCTGTGATTTAAAAAGCTTGTTTCAGCTACATAGTGTACTTATTTTACTGCCTGCACTTTAACAAAGCCATTTTTTTGTGTTTAAATTACCTGTTTAACTGTTGTAGGCTACACACTTAAGTGTGATAGCCATTTCTGTGCATTTAAAGTGTTTTTTTATTGTATCTGCTTTATTTTCTGAAAAAAAATACTTGTTTTCCTGCCTTTCTAAGCTAGTATAGTCCAGTTTTCAGGTTAGTGCTGAATTCAGGGCTGTGTTACAAGTTTCTGTGTTTGTCTATACCTTACTTGGATAGAAGGAAGTTACTCTGTTCACCTGTGAGAGAGGGGAGCTTTGAGCAGCCTATCTGTCACTGGAGGAGTGGTTTCAGCCCAGTAATTAGTAGTTTATTGGCCATTTTGGGCTAATTTGTATCTCTTTCATTTCCCTGCTATAAAACCCGCATTTGCATGGTTTTGCGCGCCGGGCAGTGCCAGTTAGCTGGGGTATAACTATTCTCGGCTCCACAAAGTCTGCTCTTCAGTTTTTCCCTTGGAACTAGACACATTTTCAACTTAAGCACTCAAACCATTCACTTCTCAGCCCGGCACTTGCTCAAAACTCATAGCAAGCACTAATAAACCTTAGCACTAGACCCCCCTCTATACTGTAGAGAAGGACAAGGCTCTCTATTCAACCTTACCAGCCAATCAGTAAAACAGTTCACTGTACCTATCCAGGCATGTCCAAAGGGCAGTTTCAGATGTACTTTCTGGTCCAACTGGTGAATCTGGGCATTTTGAGGCAATGTTACAACTGCCTCATTTACACAAATAACCCTCTCCTCCTACCACCAAACACTAATACATGCGAGAGATGCAATTATACAGCCAAACTGGAGGCTAAGCTCTCTCAACCCAAGACTGGACCAGACAGTCAAGAGGAGAAGGGAATTACTTGCATCACACCACCAGTCTCACATAGACCTATGAAATCAGCACCGGCAAAAAAACACACATAAATACACGAAAACATACTTGGAGGCTCTAAATAAAAATCTGCAAAAGCAACAGAGACCTCCAAAGCAGACATCCAAGCAACCTCCACCCCCAACACAAACCATGAAACACATACTTCACAAAACCAGTGTGCCATGCAATCACAGCCCTTAAGGCAAAATAACATACCCAACACACTAGCAATAGGTGACTCTATAGTAAGGCACACTGATGTCCCACGCACTAGGCTGAACAAGGAGAAGGTTACTGTTAGCTGGGTGCCAGGATCCACCACATAACACAAGCACTCAGGTCACTCCAGAACAAGTACAAATACGACTCTGTCACTGTCCATGTTGGTGTGAATGACCTGAGCCGTACCTCCCTGGATTACACAAAAAGAGACATGGAAGAGCTCTCTGATCACATAGCCCAGGCTGGTATGACCCTGACCCTGAGTAGCATCCTGCCCTCACCAAGAATGATACCACAGTATAAAGAAAAAATGATCAATTTCGACAATTGGCTAAGCTTCTGGTGTCATTCAAAGAGGATCCAGTTTCTGTCAGCCTGGGATGAGATGCTCGACAAGCCATGCTACTTCGCTAGAGACGGCGTGCACCTGTCACCCTTAGGTTTTCGAATACTAGCCAAGGTTCTTGCCACCCCGTAGTGCCTTTTTTAGGCAAGGCTCAAAAGACAAACCCACCGCCGTAAATATCATAACTAGCAAAAAACTGAAGGTAGTGCTACTCAATGCCAGAAGTCTAAACCTCAAAATGCACGCACTCTAGGCACTCCTCAGTATAGAGAAAATTGATATATGTTCATAGGTTCATAGGTTCATACTAGGCTATCTGCCCTAGGGCATTTGTAAGCCTAGCCAGAGTGTGTTTGGCTTTCGTCACCCATTTTAAACGTTTTACTATGCCCTTTTTCGAGGTTAGTTTACTGTGCCTCTGTTTAGCAGTGACACAGAAGTGATACCCGGTGTAAACCTACGATCTCCCATCCACTCGTCAAGATTTCTTTTGAAGAGAGTCAGTGAGGGGACTCTGCCTAACTTGGACTGGGATTCTATTCCAGAGTGAAGGGAGCCTCTGGGTTATGAATCTGTCCCTCCAGCATGTCCTATTTATTTCAGTGCTGAGGTTCAGGTCCCTCAAGCGCGTAGCTCGATGGGATTTAGATTTTCTGAGGTGCAGCATGTCCATTAATTCCGGGTTGGACATGGCTTTATACGTCAGGCACAGATCGCCTCTAAGCAGGCGGTATGCAACCGAGTAGAGCTGGAGTTTCTTTAACTGGGCAGCATATGGCATCTGTTTGAGCCCTTTGATCCTCTTGGTGAGATACTTTTGGGGTCTTTCCAGTTGCTGCAGGTGTCGGGTAAGGTACATCCCGAAAGGGGCATTGTATTCAATTATGGGCCTGATGAGGGATGAGTAGAGAGGCACAATGACCTCTCTTGATCTAGATGTGAACCCCTTCATGATTAGGTGGGCTATATAGAAGGTTTTTCTAACCACTTTGGCCACGTGGTTGTCAAATGAGAGATTGCTACCAACTTGGGTCCCCAGGTCCCTAATTACGTCTTCCGTACTTACTGGATTACCACCTATGTGGTAATTTGTGGGCACTTTGTTTTTGCCAAAGGGGATGACTATACACTTTTTGGCATTTAGCTTGAAGCCATGGCTCTAGCACCAGTTATCTGTTTCTATGAGACCCTTTTGGAGGATGCTTGTGTCAGCTGGAGAGTTGATTATGGCGCCCAGTTTGCAGTCATCTGCGAACTTGGTCAGCCACAGTCCTCCCGTGTTGGCCAGTACCTCTGAGAAATATATGCCGAACAAGAGAGGTCCAGGATTGAGCCTTGTGGGATGCCACTTGTAAATGGTTTGGAGTCTGACATGGCTCCAGCAATTCTGACCATGTGGGTTCTGTCCTTGAGCCAGTTTGCAACCCATCTAGTGACATAGGGGTTTATATTTAAGCTGGATAGCTTATCTATGATGCCCGAGTGGGGTATTGTATCGAAGGCTTTTGCGAGGTCCAGGTAGGCTGTGTGGACCACCTTCCCCTCGTCAATGGCCTTGGTGATTGTTTCAAAGAAATTAACCAGGTTTAAGAGGCAGGATCTGCCCTTAACAAAGCCGAACTGGGTAGGATCCAGTGTCTGTAGGTCCCCAATATCTTTATTTATGAGTTCCATGATGATCCTCTCCATAGCTTTGCAGACCAAGCTAGTCAGGCTTATGGGGCGATAGTTTCCAGGATCTGTTGAGGCACCACCTTTGTGGAGAGGGACCACTGTTGCTGTACACCATTCTTTGGGTGCATATCTTGTAGTAAGGCTGAGATTGAACAGCAGCTTTATGTTGGGGTTCAGCTCTTCTTGGAGTTCTTGTAGGACGCAGCCCGGGACACCGTCTGGTCCCATTGATGTTGTGTTTTTTGCGTTGGAGAGGGCAGCTCTCACCTGAGCATCTGAGATGTCAGGGGGGCAGCACTCTGCTGGGATAGATAATTGCTCTTTTGGGGAGGAGGGGGAAGAGAAGTTTGCGCTGAACCTGTCAGCCAGGATGTTGGCAATGTCTGTGGGTTCAGTGTATTTTTTGTCATTTTGGACTAACTCTGAGCATATCTGGGAGTTTCCACCCAGGTTCCTAACATAACTAAAGAAAGCTTTGTGATTATCTTTAGTGTCTTCTGCAATTTTTCTCTCGAAGCTGGCCTTAGATGATTTTATGAGTGCCCATAGTTTTTTGCTAATACTGATCAGAGATGCCTTCCCTTTTAGGGATTTTGCTCTATCATGCAGTAGCTTCCTCCTTCTATTGTATAGTTTGTTTATGGCTGGGGTCCACCAGACAGGACGCCTGCCTTTGGGGGATTGGGTCTTGGTTTTATTTGGGATTGCATGATCCATGCATTCCTGAAGGTGTTCATAGAATGCGTTTATAAAGGATTCTGCAGTCTGGGCCGTATTTTCCACAGGATTCCACCTCGGTTTTGAGGAGTGTGAAGTTTGCTTTAGAGAAGTTTTTCACTGTGGTTTTCTGGGCAGGGGGTGGGGTCAGGATGTGGATATCCAGTGAGATTAATTTATGGTCTGATCTTACCAGTGAGGGATACACTTCTGGTCTGGAGCATAGAGTCCCCATGTTGGTGATGATCAGGTCCAGTATGTTTTCCCCTCTTGTGGGAGTGGTGACAAATTGTTCCATAGCATTTGAGTTTATAAATTCTAGGAACCTTTGGGCTAGGGTGTTTTAGCTAGAGTAATGCTCCCAGTCTATGTTTGTGTAGTTGAAGTCACCCAATCTAATGGTGTTTGGGGAGACCTTCATATTTTCCAGTTTTCTCAGGAAGGTCGAGTGGGGTTCCTGGGTTTGGGATGGTGGTCTGTAGCAGGCTATAAACTGGAAGGCAGTTTTACCCACTGTTAGTTGCACATGGATAGTTTCCAATGCTTCGTGCTGTGCCACCAACCTGGAGGTGTGGGTATCTTTGACGAATATTGATACTCCCCTTCCTTTTGTGGTTCGGTCCGAGTTTTGGGGCCGAAAAGTATGGTATGAGGTATAACCTGGTAGTGCTGGGGTGCTCTCGGGAGTCTTGAACCAGGTTTCTGTTACTGCACAGATATCAATGTTCTCCATGCTGAGGAGAGTTTCGAGTGCATGCATCTTGAGGTTTAGACTTCTGGCATTGAGTAGCATTACCCTTAGTTTCTTTTCCCTTGTGATACCTTTTGAGGTGGGTTTGTCTTTTGAGCTTTGCCTAAAAAAGGCACTATGGGAGTGGCAAGAGCTTTTGTCAATATCCGAAAGCCCAGGGGTGACAGGTGCAAGCCGTGCCTAGCAAAGCAACGTGGCTTGTCGAGCATGCAATCACTTGTGCAGTAACAGAAACCTGGTTTAAGGCTCCAGAGACCACCCCAGCACTACCAGGGTACAACTCATACCATACATTTCGGCCACAAAACCAGGACCGAAATACAAAAGGTGGGAGCTTATCCATATTCATCAAGGATACACACACCTCCAGGTTAGTGGCACAGCACGATGCTTCAGAGATCATCCACATGCAACCAACAATGGGCAAAATTGCAATTCAAATTGTAGCTTGCTACAGATCACCCACCATGTCCCAGGACTCCCATTCCTCATTTCTGGAAACACTGGGAAACATAAAGGTCCTACCAAACACACTGATATTGGGTGATTTCAATTACCCAAATATTAACTGGGAGAATTACTCAAGTACTAATTCCCTTGCCCAACATTTCCTAGAATTTATAAACTCAAATGCCCTGGATCAACTGGTCAACACCCCCATCAGAGGTGACAACATATTGGACCTGGTCGTCACCAACATGGGCGACTGGTGTTCCACACCGGATGTCAACCCTTCGCTGGTTAGATCTGACCATAAACTAATCACTCTGGATATCCACATTCTGCCCCCAACCTCGGTCAAAGAAACCACCGTGAAAAAGTTTTCAAAAGCAAACTTCACGTTACTTAAGACCAAGGTGGAAAGTTTCAAAGCCCCCATGCTAAAGGATGACGCTGTCCAAGCTGCAAAATCCTTTACTATTGCACTCTACAGGCACCTACAAGAATGCATGGATTGTGCTATCCCAAGCAAAACCAAGACTCACTCCTCCAAGAAAAGAAAACTGTCTGGTGGATCCCTGCCATAAACAAGCTATACAATAGAAGGAGGAAACTAGTACAGAAAAGAGTAAAATCCGAAGAAGGGAAGACATCTCTGATCAGTATCAGCAAGAAACTATGATCCCTCATAAAATCATCCAAGGCTAGCTTCAAAAGAAAAATTGCCAAGGACTCCAAAGATAACCACAAGGCATTCTTTAGTTATGCAAAGAAGCTAAGTGGCAATTCACAGATCTGCTCAGAGTTAGTGCAGAATGGCACAAAATACACTGAACCAACCAATATTGCCAACATCCTGGCAGACAGGTTCAGTGCAAACTTCACCTACCCCTCACCCCCAAAAGGGCCCATAACCATACCAGAAGAAAGTAGTGCCCCTGAAATCACAGACACTCAGGTTAAAAAAGCCCTCTCCAAAGCCAAAAACACAGCATCAATGGGACCGGATGGTGTCCCAGGCTGCATCCTACACAAGCTCAAAGATGAACTAACCCCTCACCTAAACACACTGTTCAAACTCAGCCTCTCCACAGGCTACGTACCCATGGAGTGGTGCACAGCAATGGTTATTCCGCTCCACAAAGGTGGAGCCACAACAGACCCCGGGAACTATCGCCCTATAAGCCTGAATAGCTTGGTCTGCAAGGCTATGGAGCGCATCATCATGGATCTCATTAACAGAGACATTGGGAACCTCCAAACACTGGACCCTACCCAGTTCGGCTTTGTTAAGGTCATATCATGCCTCCTAAACCTGGTGGACTTCTTTGAGACAGTTACCAAAGCTATAGATGAGGGAAAGGTGGCCCACACAGCCTACCTAGACCTCGCAAAGGCCTTCAACACCATTTCCCATTCTGGTATTATAGACAAGCTCACCAGCCTGAACATAAACCCCTATGTCATGAGATGGGTTGCCAACTGGCTCATGGACAGAACCCACATGTTAAGAGTTGCAGGAGCTACGTCTGACTCTAAACCAGTTACAAGTGGCATTCCCCAGGGCTCAGTCCTAGGACCCCTCCTTTAGGCATATACTTCTCAGAGGTACAGGCAAGCACAGTAGGACTATGGCTGACCAAGTTTGCAGACGACTGCAAACTAGGGGCTATAATTGAATCTCCGGCTGACACAGGCATCCTCCAAAAGGGTCTCACTGAGACAGATACCTGGTGTCAAAACCATGGCCTCAAGCTAAATGCCAAAAAGTGCATAGTCACCCCCTTTGGAAAAAACAAAGTACCCACAAACTACCACATAGGTGGTAGCCCCCTAAATACAGAGGATGTAATAAGGGATCTGGGGACCCAAGTTGATAGTAACCTATCCTTTGATAATCACATTGCCAAAGTGGTTAGAAAATCCTTCTATGTGGCCAACCTAATCACAAAAGGGTTTGCATCCAGATCAAAAGAGGTCATTGTGCCCCTCTACGCATCACTCATCAGACCCATCATAGAGTACAACGCCCCATTTGGGATGTACGTTACAAGACACCTGCAACAGCTGGAAAGACCACAGAAGTACCTCACCAAGAGGATTACTGGCCTCAAACAGATGCCCTATGCAGCTCGACTGAAGAAACTCCAGCTGTGCTTGGTTGCATACCGCCTACTCATAGGTGATCTCTGCCTGACATACAAGGCTAAGTCCAACCCAGAATTGATGGACATGCCCCACCTAAAGAAAACCATATCCCCTCGAGCCACATGCTCTAGGGATCTAAACCTCACCACAACAATAAATAGGACGTGCTGGAGGGATAGATTCCTGTTCCAAAGTCTTCCCATGCTCTGGAACAAGATTCCAATCTACATCAGGCAGAGCTCCACGCTAACCCTCTTCAAGAGAAACCTTGACGAGTGGATGGGAAACAGAAAGTTTACCCCGGGGATCACTTCAATGGCTCTGCTGGACAGAGGCACAGGGAACTAATCTAAGGGGGTGGCATAAGCCAACACATTTCGGCTAGGCTTATAAATGCCTTCGGGCAGATAGCTTAGTACCTACCTATGAACCTATGAACCAATAATATATTTGCTAACAGTAAATCAGTATAGCAAATAATTCTTAGTGAGGTTACATCTTAATAACCTCACTATCTGACACCATATCACTTTCCAAATCAATCAACCTTACTCCAACTACATACCAAGTTAATTAAATCACCAACATTCTACTTTAAAGCAATAAACTACATAGAAGTTTAGTCTGTAACTGAAAAAATGCAGCTTGGTAGGACATCAACTACACCCTAATTTTATAAAAATTATCAGTCCTATAATACCTAAACTGACAGCTCTCTTCAGTCTTTTTAATCTTACACCTTAAAGTTTTAAGCATGTATTTATTCTATCCTTACCTAAAGTTCCATCACCCTCTGCATCATCAAATGTCAGACAGATATCAAACGCTCACCCATTGAGCAAAACACTGGAAAAATAATGTATTAACAAATAATGTTGCTTATTAGGTTTTTACAATATCTTTGCTCACTGCCAACATGGTTTTCATTTTAAACACAGTGCAGTCATAGCTTCATATATTGTTCTCTTCAATGGCTGCAAGAATATGAAGCATGGTGTATTAACCAGGTCTTTATTTTATTTATCAACCTAATTTATGTTTTAAGACAATACTCCATAAGCTATTATTTAATACCTTTCACATCTCAAATTTCTTCAAAGAAGTATTCACATGGTTATTCAAGTACCTTTATAACAGAAGCTTTAAAGGTATTTCAGGAAGTAACACCTCTATTTTCCCTTTTTATTGACAAATTGCCAAAAGCCCTACCTGGTATTAATTGTTTGCCTTATATTGATATTATCTGCATTACTAGATCTCACAAAGGTAAGCAAAGTCTTGAAATTGCCCTACAACATGAATCCAGCCAATTGTTGAACTGGCCGTATTTACAAAATCAAAGAATTAACTATTCTGAGTCACCTGTAATGTTATTTGGAGTGCCTCAAGGCCTCTTTTCAAATCTAAGTACATGTACCACTGATACTATTAGTATCACAATTCGCAGGTAACAAGTGAGAAGTAAATGAATGAACTCTGTTCACCAATAGCCTTCTAACAGAAATTCAAATAACATGAAGAAACACAGTACAAGGTAATAGAGCCTCAATAAACCCCAACCTTTACTGAAAGGTTAAAAAGGTATTAGTGCCTTGGCAAAAAGTCTTCAAGTTTAATGAAGGCTTATTGATAGAATTTTGCTGAGACTCTCACAGCTTTTAAATTTTAAAAAAAGGTTACATTTTACTGAAGCTACATCATCATCTACACAGTTTCTTCTTCAAACAACTCAAAAGCACTCGGGGATCTGAGTAGAGTAACATCTCAGTTTCTATTCGCATACTTAAACCACAGCAAAGAAAGTCATTTCACAACTAAAATATATTCATAAACTATTCTGATTCATAAATTATACCACAATATCAGATGGTCTACAATTTCTTATAAGAAACTGTACCCTAAAATCTAGACAATAAAATATTTAGGTTTATGTACTTGTCTCCTCCACATATGCTGCACTGCATTTTTATCAAAACAAATGACTGTACTACAGCCAATACAACCCTTCTGTTAAACTCACATTCAAACTGGCTACTTATACGGCCTGCACTACCCATCTGTTAAACTCACCTTCAAGCTAGCTACCCATTACAGCCTGCACTACCCTTCTGTTAAACTCACCTTCAAGCTAGCTAGCCTGCACTACCCTTCTGTTAACTCACCTTCAAGCTAGCTACCCATTACAGCTTGCACTACTCCTCTGTTAAACTCACCTTCAAGCTAACTAGCTTGTACTACCCTTCTATTAAACTCACCTTCAAGCGAGCTACCCATTACAGCCTGCACTACCATTCTGTTAAACTCACCATCAAGCTAGCTACCCATTACAGCCTGCACTACCCTTCAGTTAAACTCACCTTCAAGCTAACTACCCATTACAGCCTGCACTACCCTTCTGTTAAACTCACCTTCAAGCTAGCTAGCCTGCACTACCCTTCTGTTAAACTCACCTTCAAGCTAGATACTCATTACAACCTGCACTACCCTTCTGTTAAACTCACCTTCAAGCTAGCTACCCATTACAGCCTGCACTACCTTTCTGTTAAACTCACCTTCAAGCTAGCTACTCATTACAGCCTGCACTACCCTTCTGTTAAACTCACCTTCAAGCTAGCTTGCCATTACAGCCTGCACTACCCTTCTGTTAAATTCACCTTCAAGCTAGCTACCCATTACAGATTGCACCACTCTTCTGTTAAACTCACCTTCAAGCCTGCTAGCTTGCACTACCCTTCTGTTCAACTCACCTTCAAGCTAGCTACTCACTGCAACCTGCACTACCCTTCTGTTAAACCCACCTTCAAGCTAGCTACCTATTAGAGCCTGCACTACCCTTCTGTTAAATTCACCTTCAAGCTAGCTACCCATTACAGCCTGCACTACCCTTCTGTTAAACTCACCTTCAAGCTAGCTATCCATTACAGCCTGCACTACCCTTCTGTTAAATTCACCTTCAAGCTAGCTACCCATTACAGCCTGCACTACCCTTCTGTTAAACTCACCTACAAGCTAGCTACCAATTACAGCCTGCACTACCCTTCTGTTAAACTCACCTTCAAGCTAGCTACTCATTACAGCCTGCACTACCCTTCTGTTAAACTCACCTTCAAGCTAGCTACCCATTACAGCTCGCACTACTCTTCTGTTAAACTCACCTTCAAGATAGCTAGCTTGCACTACCCTTCGGTTAAACTCACCTTCAAGCTAGCTACTCATTACAACCTGCACTACCCTTCTGTTAAACTCACCTTCAAGCTAGCTACCTATTAGAGCCTGCACTACCCTTCTGTTAAACTCACCTTCAAGCTAGCTACCCATTACAGCCTGCAATACCCTTCTGTTAAACTCACCTTCAAGCTAGCTATCCATTACAGCCTGCACTACCCTTCTGTTAAACTCACCTTCAAGCTAGCTACTCATTACAGCCTGCACTACCCTTCTGTTAAACTCACCTTCAAACTAGCTACCCATTACAACCTGCACTACCCTTCTGTTAAAGTCACCTTCAAGCTAGCTACCCATTACAGCCTGCACTACCCTTCTGTTAAACTCACATTCAAGCTAGCTACTCATTTTTTATTTTATTTTTTATTTATTTTACATTTGTTGACCGGGATAGTCCGACTGGATGCATGTCCATTTTCAGCGGAGGCCCGGGGAGAAAAGCTCCAAGGGTAAGCAGATACAGCATTACATAATACCAGCATTACATATTACAAACAGACTATTTACAGAGATTACATAAGTAAGCAAGTTAAACAAGTTCCACAGGTTACAGTTAGTCCTGAGCACAAGTCAGGATTAATTTAAATTACACAGTAAACTGGTTAACAGATTTTTACACATTCTAGAGAGAGTTAGCCAGGCTTGATACATTGACATAGCCAGTTAAGTGACAAATGTTGTTTGAGTCTAGTTTTAAATTGACCTAAGGTGGAAAGTAAGGTAATATCAGCTGGAAGAGAATTCCAGGATCTACTTACAGAGTTTGCAAAGAGAGAATCACCGGCTGTGTTATTAATTTTGCTAGTCTGAATTAGTAGTTTGTTAGAGGATCGAAGCGGTCTAGGATAGTTATAGGGGGTGATAATATTTTTAAGTGCAGGAGTATTGTCCGGATTATAGAGGATTTTATTACAGCCTGCACTACCCTTCTGTTAAACTCACCTTTAAGCTAGCTAGCCATTACAGCCTGCACTACCCTTCTGTTAAACTCACCTTCAAGCTAGCTACCCATTACAGCTTGCACTACTCTTCTGTTAAACTCACCTTCAAGCTAGCTAGTTTGCACTACCCTTCTGTTAAACTCACCTTCAAGCTAGCTACTCATTACAACCTGCACTACCCTTCTGTTAAACTCACCTTCAAGCTAGCTACCTATTAGAGCCTGCACTACCTTTCTGTTAAAATCACCTTCAAGCTAGCTACCCATTACAGCCTGCACTACCCTTCAGTTAAACTCACCTTCAAACTAGCTACCCATTACAGCCTGCACTACCCTTCTGTTAAACTCACCTTCAAGCTAGCTACCCATTACAGCCTGCACTACCCTTCTGTTAAACTCACCTTCAAGCTAGCTACCCATTACAGCCTGCACTACCCTTCTGTTAAACTCACCTTCAAGCTAGCTACCCATTACAGCCTGCACTACCCTTCTGTTAAACTCATCTTCAAGCTAGCTACCCATTACAGCCTGCACTATCCTTCTGTTAAACTCACCTTCAAGCTAGCTACTCATTATAGCCTGCACTACCCTTATATTAAATGTACTCCTTCTTCTACTCCAAAAAGTACAGTTGTGTACTCTTACCATAAATGTAGATGTTCGAGTGTGTTCACTGTTGCAGTCATCACTGTAGGGTTCTTCCTGCCAGCAGCAGCCCTCGATCAGCCAGAATCCCAAAGTCTGGATCGGGCGCCAGCTGAGGTCGCATTTATCCTGACGTCAATGCGCCGGAAGGTATAAAGACCTCAGCTGATGCCATTTCCCCAGTTTTTCTTGCCCCAGAAGTCAGGTGCCCAGAAAGAAAAGGCTAAAAAGGAAACCATGCCCAAAACCTAAGTAGCCAAAATACCTCATAACAGACAATACTCAAGGAAAAAACAAAAGAGGGGATAGGAGGGAGGGTAACCCGGACTGCAACAGTGAACACACTCGAACATCTACATTTATGGTAAGAGTACACAACTGTACTATGTCCTTCGTGGTTCACTGTTGCAGTCATCACTGTAGGGTTGAGTCCCAAAGCTAAGAAAGGGTGGATGGAGGAGAAACACAAGGAGCGGTCACAAAACCTTGCAAAACTGCAGAAGCAAAACCTGCCATGGATTTAGAATAGAGAGGGAGGTTGTAATGCTTAGAAAAAGTATGTACAGAACTCCAAGTAGCAGCTTCCAAAATATCCTTGGTAGGAACTACACAAAGAAAAGCTGCTGAAGTAGCAGTAGCCTGGGTAGAATGAGTCCTAACATTAACAGGAACTGGATTGCCATGAAAAGAGTAACAGAACTTGATGCCATGGGCAATCCACTTGGAAATAGTTTGCTTAGTGATTGCTTTCCCCTGAACAGTAGGAGCATAAGCGACAAACAACTGATCAGATTTCTGGAATATCTTAGTCCTGTCCAGGTATAGATGAAGCTGTCCGTGCACATCTAGAGAGAGCAAAATACTTTCTTCCTCACTTTGAGGATTAGGATAAAAGGTAGGCAAATGAATAGACTGATTCAAGGCCACTGCTGAAACCACCTTGGGCATAAATGTGGGATTAGTCTGTAGAGACACCCTGTCCTGATGAAAAATAAGGAAGGGTTCCACAGCCATGAGTGCTTGCAATTCCGAAATTCTTTTAGCAGAAGTCATAGCTAAAAGAAAAGCAGTTTTCCAAGACAAAAATTTTAAATCCCTGGAAGCTGCAGGTTCAAAAGGAGACAAAGTTAATTTCTCCAAAACATAGTTAAGATCCCAAGTGGGAACAGGAGCCCTTATAGGGGGCCGAATATTCTTAGCCCCTCTAAGAAATTGTTTAAGTAATGGATGAGAAAAAATCGGAGGATCCGTATCGTAATGTGCAGAAATAGCAGAAGCATGAAGCTTAATAGACGAAAAAGATAGGCCTGTATGTAATAACTCTGTCAGATACTGTGAAATCAGAGGAATGTTCGGAACAGTAGAATCACCACCCTGGACTTGACTCCAGGAGCAAAATCTTTTTCCATTTTCCCACATAAGATTTTCTAGTGCTGGGCTGTCTAGCTTCAAGGATTACATCCAATAACTGTTTGGAAAGGGCAGAGGTGATTACAGACCCTGGATCCACCAGACAGCTAGATGCAGAGTCTTGACATGACTGTGCAGTATCCGGCCGTCCCGTTGAGACAGTCGATGAGGGATATGAGGCAGAATCCAGGGAGGCTCCTGAACCAAGGTCAGCAGAGTGGAATACCAGAATTGCCGAGGCCAATTGGGAGCCAGTAGAATCATGTGCGGTCTGTCCTGCTTTATCTTCAAAAGTACCCGAGGTAGAAGAGGAAAGGGAGGAAAAGCATATACTGAGAGGTGTTTCCAACTGAATGAGAGGGCATCCACTTTCCATGCTAGTTTGTGGTAGGTCCTTGTGCAGAATGTTGGAAGTTGATGATTCTGAGGGGATGCAAAGAGATCTATGTCCAGACATCCCCAAGCCTTTATAATCATCCTGAATATCCGAACATCCAACATCCATTTGTGTGGATCTGAAATGCGTCTGCCAGAGTGTTGTCTTTCCCTGGCAGGAATTGCACCTGTAAGTCGACACTGCAGGTCAGAGCAGTGTACCAGAGATTCATGGCTAATCCGCACAGGGGTTAAGAGTGAGAGCCCTCCTGCTTGTTGATGTACCACATCACTGTAGTGTTGTCTGTCCGTATCAACAATTGTCCTGGTAGAAGAAGGTCCCTGAAGGCTATCAGGGCATTCTGTACAGCTAGACATCTCCTTCAAATTTATGTGCAGGTGCGTTTGTTCCTTCGTCCATACACCGTGAAGACATCTCCCGTGCATGTTGGCTCCCCAGGCATAATCTGAAGCATCTGTTGTCAGAACTTGGTCAGTCGGTGGAGGACAAAAAGGCTTCCCCTTGTTCTGTAGCCAGGCTTCGGCCCACCAAAAAAACTCTCGCTGGAGACAAGGCAAAATCGTGACCACTGTTTCCAAACTGTGGTAATGCTGAGACCAGACACTCTTGAGGTACCACTACAGTTTCCACATATGCAGCCTTGCATATGGTATTAGCAGAATGCAGGAGGCCATGTAACCCAAAGCCTGCAGAATTTTTCTTGCAGTCAGCTGTTTCATTGAAGCCAGGTGTCGGAAAAAAGAAGCCAGTTGCACTTTTTTGTCTGGTGTCAAGGAAGCCATCTGGGTTGAAGTACTCAGAAGAGCACCCAGGAAAGTAATCTGTTGTGTGGGTACCAGATTTGATTTCTTTAGATTCACTGTGAAACCGAGGCACAGAAGAAGACGCTGCACAAAAGCTAGATGCCGAAGCAGAGTGCCTTTGTCGTCCTCTTGAAGATGACAGTCATCCAGATAAGGGTAAATTTGAATCCCTGTCTGTCTGAAAATGCCATTACTGGTGCCAGGCACTTTGTAAAGACCCTGGGTGCAGTAGAAAAGCCAAAGGGCAGCACAGAGAACTGGTAATGTTTCGAGCCCGCTTTGAAACGCAGATACCTTCTGCACTCTTGCCTTATAGGAATATGCAGGTAAGCGTCTTTTAAGTCCAAAGTCACCATCCAAGCGTTCTTGCCCAACATAGGCAGCAGCTGCTGCAGAGTGAGCATCTTGAATTTTGGTATATCTAGGAAGGTGTTTAGTACAGAGAGGTCCAGGATTGGTCTCCACGAATTTTCCTTCCTGGGAACCAGGAAAAGTCTGGAATAAAAACCTTGCCCTATTTCTAAATTTGGTACCAATTCTATGGCCCTCATAGCCAGGAGGGACTGAACCTGCCATTGTGCCTCTGCCCACTGATGATTTGGCAGGTCTGGCCAACCTTTCGGTTTTGGCATAGTGTGGAAATGAAATCTGTAACCTCTTGAGACTATGTCCAGAACCCATTTGTCCTGGGTTATGTGGCTCCAATTTTGATAAAAAAAAGAGAAATTCTTCCCCCCAAAGGCGCTTCCAGGAGAGGAGCACCTGGAACCAGAAAGGGAGAGTCATAAAGACTGTTTTTGGTAGGGTTGAGACTTATCTTCACCTCCCTTGGGAGAGGGGGCACTTCACTGCCTATTCCTAAAATGGGACTGTGACTGTCCCCTACCTCTGGAACACCTGAATCTGCCTCTCTGAGACCTGTCCGAGCCCGGAAAGGACCAAGGTTTAGTTGGCCAGTGTCTGCTAAATCTAGGAGGTTGCACTTGTAGAAAATCCTTAACTGTCTGCATAGATTTGGCTTTGTCTTCCATTTTCTTCAATACCTCTTCAGCTTTGGACCCAAACAGAACATCGTGCTGCAAAGGGCATCCAAAAGTTTGGCTTTAATCTGATCCGGCAAGCTTTGATCTCTTAACCAAGCATGTCTTCTAATAACAGCGCCAGTTGTTGCAGCCCTACAAGAAGCTTCCAAAGAATCAAAACCACAATGCAGGGTATATTTACCCACTTGTTCAATAGCATGCAATAAATCCTGTAACTCCTGATTATCCGCACCAATAGACATGGCTGACATCTTTTGTTGAAATACAGACAAAAGGTATTGCTGATACTTCAGCATATGAAACTGACAGTTCAAAGCCCTAATAGACAATGTAGCAGAAGTATAAACCTTTTTACCCCATCTCTCCAAAGCCCTGGACTCTCGGTCAAAGGGAATAGGATTTTTAGCAGAGGCCACTTTAACACCCTTAGGACCCTGAGAAATTGTTTCCGGATCAGGCGAAAGATTTTTAAAAAGAAATTTATGAGAATCTGGAACCCTATAATACCTATCCAGTTTGGCTGGAGTAGGGGGAAAAGAATCAGGAGAGAGAGAAGCTTCTGAAAAAACATCATCAACAATGTCCAATACAGGGGGAATAGCCAGAGGCTTATGCTGTGGGAGAAGAAGAAAATCCCTAAGCCTTTTCTTGGATTCAGAGAATTCCTGCCCTTCCCAGTGAAAATGCACCCTCATATCATGCAAAGTTTCACCAAAAGAATAATCCTCAGGAGGAGAGGCGGAAGGAAAGGAATCTTCAGCATCAGAATCCTCATAAAGAGGAAAAGCATAATCCTGCTCAAGGGAAGAAGCAGAAGAAACAGAAATTTGGTCTGAAGAATCATAATCGGACTGTAATCTAGGCTGGTCAGGAGGGGGATGAGAACCCCTGATCATAGTTAAGAGATCTTCAGCCATCCTAAGCATCTGCCTCTGAGGCCTAGGACCCTGATCAAAAGGTGCCTGTGCTAGCCACTTCACTTTAGCTGGAGCCTTAGACTTTGACTTAGCATGTAAGCCTGAATCCACATTTACAGGAAGCTGTGAAGGCCTGAGAACTCCCTCAGAAGCCGGTACCTGCCTACCGGCTCTGGACCCAACTGAGGGAGCAGTATATTAAGGTCCAGTCCCTGGCAATTCTGAAGACCCTATCAGCTCCACACAGAAGTTGGTACAGGCAATTGGTTCAAAAGAGGTGGACGACAGGGGCTGCAAAGGCGCCTCACTGACGACCGTCGAACCAGCAACTGGCAATAACTGAGTAACATCCTTTGCTGTGGACCTCGGAGGCCTGTCTGCATCCCTGCGCCTCTTACACACCCCAGAAGCTGGAAAAGAATCTGAAGACATGTTATAATTAAACCTTTTTCCAAAATAGTAAAAGGCAAAGTTATATCTACGCTGAATAGTACGCTGATTAAATATAGCACAAAACACACAATTAGCAACGTCGTGGTCAGGACCCAGGCAGGGAATACAGTAAGAGTGAAAATCCCTATGAGGTATTTGCTTCCCACAAGAAATACAATTATTAACTTTTTCTGACATCTGACTGGAGCAAGAAAAAGACCTCCCCAATGGGGTACTTATCTGTAAAAATCGAAAATCCTGGGAGTAGATCCAAAAACAAACAGGAACAGGCCGACTGGCATCAGTGAACTGCAAAGGTCACTGTGCGGCAAGAAAGACTGGGGAAATGGCATCAGCTGAGGTCTTTATACCTTCCGGCGCATTGACGTCAGGATAAATGCGACCTCAGCTGGCGCCTGATCCAGACTTTGGGATTCTGGCCGATCGGGGGCTGCTGCTGGCAGGAAGAACCCTACAGTGATGACTGCAACAGTGAACCACGAAGGACATCTGGACCAGCTTCCTGGAACTTCCTAGGTCAGCCATCAGGAAATGACAAGTTACAGCTTCCATTAGAAATATACTTAACAATCACATTGCTGACATATACAAGTCTACCGGCTTCGAAAATAGTGGGCACTTTTCTTCTGCTTGATATTTTAAGTCATAAAATCATTGTAGCTCAGACTTAAGTCTCATCCATATTCATGCAAATCTGCTAACAAAGCAGTATTACATACATGCTTTTCCTCTGTTTTGTTTGTATTACCACTAGTCATATTTCAATGTGTGTATTCTACTGTACATCCTTGCCTGATGGTCTGGGTCATTGCTGAATACTTTCCTTGGAACAATCAACTGACCCGATGAGCAAGTGAAATAAATACATAAACAAATAAATAAATACATGTTTGACAATTTGTCTTCTGGTTTTAAAGTTGTTGTTGTGTCTTTCGACTTTTCCCGGTTAGGGGTCGCCACAGTGGTACTCCGGTCCGCTAATGATTGGTAGTTGATTTTTACGTGCTGAGTTACCAGCCCTGACGCACAACCTTCAACGAAGGTACGCCCATTCACACATGTCTCCATGCAGAAGATGCTCTAGCTGAGAATCAAACCGGACAGCGTCTTACTGTGAGGCGAAAACGCTACCGCAGCACCACCATTTACTAATAATTGTTTTGGGCCATTAAATTCCTTAATGCTGAGATTAAAATAAGAACTGCTGGAACACAGACCTCTGCCTGAATCCATTCTGAAGTGCAGTAAGTGAATAGTTGTGAAAAATGTAATGCCAACATAACATTTTTTATTATGTTTAAGGGATTACTGCTATGTCTTCTGTCTTTAAGAGATTTTCATAATTACATGTACATCTACAATTCATTCTTTCCATGTTTCTGGTTATCAGAAAAGGGTATGCATGGAACTTCTAGGTTTAAACTTACCTTTCTTTGTTTGGCTTAGTGTTGACATCTCCAATTATAAAAATATCTGCAAAGTTGATCCGAAATTTGCTGAGCAGTGCAACCATTCTAGACAAAAAAGGAAATTGATAAAAGCAAATTAATGAACAATAAATCACAGTTTTTGAGTTTAAAAATGTAATACATTTAACAATTTAACAAAACAAGTTACAGGCATCATGGGAAACAATAAATACAAGATATAGATATGTGTGTGTGTGTGTGTGTGTGTGTGTGTGTGTGTGTGTGTGTGTGTGTGTGTGTGTGTGTGTGTGTGTATGTAAGTGTATATATCTATATCTATATACATATATATATATATATATATATATATATATATATATAAAATACATATATATATATATATATATATATATATATATATATATATACATGAAACACAAAATAACGAAAAAAAAAAACAAACAGAAAATAAATAAATAAAAAACAAAACATTAAATCACATTTATGCGTGAGAAGCTGCACCCCCTTAACCCCCTACTTAAATATACTAACTCCGAGATCGCACTACAGTGTGGAAAAGTATATATTCCCTTATCCCCACTGTAACACAATTTGGAGAATCAGCGTTTGCAAAAGTGCACTTTCGATGTAGTGCACTTTCGCGGAAGTGGGCTCGTCCTTCTGTTTGCCGATGAAGTGTACTTTTCGACAAACAGAAGGAGACCTATATCTATATATATATATATATATATATATATATATATATATATATATATATAAATATATATATATATCAAACTGCTACTGTTTGAGACTGCCTAAACAAGCTGGCAGTGGTCTAGAAGGAAGGTCTTTATCCTTGGTGCAACTTTTTAAAACAATAAAAGCAATTCCATAGCACTACATTTGCTTTCACTAGAGAAAACATTTGTTAGGTCACTGATCATGTTAGATAAAATACCTAAAAAGTAGAACTGATATTGTCTTACACTTACCATGAGTAGCCTACTGAAACATTCAGAGAGCTTAAAGTTTTAGGCCATATGTTTTCACCAGAACATGTGGCCATGTACTTCCATTTTACTTGCCAAATGGCACTGTTGTGCAGTCATCAAATCTGATTACATTTCCATGCCTGCAGACAGGTTTCCACTCTATTGCTGATAATTAGCTTACATGTAATTTTTTGCATTAATTCAAAAGTATCTTTAAACACAATGCATTCATCACTGAATATTTCACATTAGTGCCTGGCCAATGAGATTTTTTTAACTATGCTTTCCCCACTGCTCATTAGCATGCTCCTTAAACTATTCCCACCAAAAACTTCAATAACTACAGAATCATTTACAAGTGCATCATGTAATTAAAACAAAACACCACAATTTCCTCACTATCACACTGTGCCTACATTTCCCTGTCTGCAAAGTCAAGTTCTTGTCACTGCATAGCAATGCCAAAAGGTTGGTAATATGCTTATTCATATCCCAACAGACAAGATTTACAACTTGGGTACATATCTTTACACTTATTATCCCCATACTTTCTTTATGGCAACATTCAAACAAACCTAAGTACACAAACCACACCTAACACTACCCCACCTACATTAAAGTCCTCAATGACTATTAAACCAAAACACATAGATATAGCTTCCATACACTGTCATGGCATCAACTCCAAAATTAGACCAACTACAATTCTGACTCTGTCAAAACAATATTGATATCTGTGCTGTTCCTGAAATACGTCTCAATCCTCACACCCCCACCCTGAACCCACTTTCCTTTACCCATAACATAATTCCAGTAGATGGATCTGTCTCACACTTTGGAGATGGCTGCTTTTTATTCACATTGTTACTGATGCAAACTAACATCATTGTCACCTCACCCTTTTTGATAAATACAACCCCAAATGGCTACAAGTAAACCATGCAAAATATTTCTTACCTTAGGAGGGATCTACCTTCACACCCAAGCCTCTCTTACAGACTTCCACTCCATCATACAAAATGTTACCAAGCACACGTAGGCCTTAAACACACGCTACTCCTGGTAGACTTTATTATCAACTTCCTCAGCCATAAAAAAGATTGATCCTGACAGCTTTCTCTCTGCCCATGATCTGTATCATTTGATCACTGAGCCCACTAGATACAACCAATCTACAAACAGTGTTTCTCGGCAATGTTATCTCCAACTGACCATCATGCACCACAGCTTTAACTGTGCGTGCCCCCAAATATCACTGAGCATTGTGTTAGATCATTCAATTTCTCCTGCAAATTGCATAGAAATATATGGCATTTGTGGGAACAATATATGCAGAATAATATTCAGGAGGAGGAGTGAGGTTTAAGGGAAGGCATGAATTGAACAATTTAAGTAAGTTGTTATAAAGAAAGAAAACACAATCAAGAAAAGATACAAATGGAAATGTTTATGGAAGAATTAAATATGGCAAGGTTAGAGGTAAATGAGGCTCTATTACTAACAGGATAGGAGGAGATGAGATAAAAATTGTGATGTATTACCAATCTACAGGAAAGTCCCCAGGAATAGATGGTATTCCTGTGGAAGTTTGGAAGTTAGGAGGGAAAAAACTGATAAAGATCTGGAAGGTGTTGTTTAACAACATTTTAAGAGGATGAGAAGTACCAGCATCCTGGAAGAAAGCAGTGGTAGCTGTAATACCTAAAGAGGGTAAAGATCCATCATAGCCAGCTTCATACAGGCCCATTTCAATACTAAACCATGATTATAAACTGTTCATGTGTATAATGGTTAAAAGAATGGCAAAAGTGATGCCAAAATTGATAGCTATGAATCAGTGTGCTTTTGTGGAGGGGAAACATTTGTCAACATTAACAGAACATTGATGATCCAGAGGGAAGCAGAATGTAAGAAAATACCATTGTTGTTGGTGGGTTTTGATGCAGAGAAAGCATTTGATATAGTAAGCTGGGACTTTATGAGCAGGACAATGGAAGCATTTACATTTCCTGAAAAAAGTATAAGGTTGATTATGAGGATATATGAGGGATTGAAAGCAAAAATTAAACTAGGTGGGGTTCTCTGATAATTTCTGCTTGAGCAGAGGAACCAGGCTCTTTCCCCTTTGTTATTTGCATTATATTTAGAACCACTGGGACAGAAGTACTCAGAAATTCAGGGATATAATTGGTATGGTAGTCAAGAAAAGCCGGCTCTATTTCCAGATTATATTATTTTATACCTAACAAAAACAAGACATTACAGTGTTGTGGAACATTTTGAAACAGTTTCAAATATTTTCGGGATATAAAATTAATGAAGCTAAAACAAGGGCCATAGTGGTAAATTATGAACCCACACATGAACTGGTTCAACAAGATCCGTATTTATGAGGACAAGATAAACTGAAGTACTTAGGAGTATGGATTAAAAATTCTTCTGGTGTGGCAGCTAAGGATATGTAAGAAGAGACTAATCAAAAGATAATACTAAAACTGAGAAATGGAAGCTTTGTTATGTGGATATGGATAGTAAGATACAAGCAGTTAAAATGTTTTTATTCCCATTAGTCTTATACACAGGTCAGGCATATTTTTATCAACCAGAGAAGTTGTGGATAGCAATTAATAAATAGCTGAAAGATTTTATCTGGGAGGGGAAGACAGCAAGAGTCAAGTGGGATAAGCTGGTTCTTCCAGTAGAACAGGGCAGATTGGGATTACCCAATCTGAAGGGGTATTTCAGAGCTACACAGTTAAGGCTCCTATACATAGTACATGCAGAGAACTGTAATTCAAAGTGGAAAGTGATGATGATGAAACAGGGGGAAGCTCAAGAAACAAGTAGAGACAGGGATTTTGGATGCAGGCCTTTAAGAAGAATAACAGTAATCATACAGAATATTATATCTATAAAGTAGCAGAAGGTATCCTAAGAACTAAACCAAAAAGGGAATAGAGAAAGGAGATTCTGCCGATAGGGATGATTGCAATTAGGGATAGAGACAATAGGCAAGAGGGGACCGGAATTTATTGTAGAAAATTGGCAAGGAAACCAAGGTATTGGGAGCAAATAACTAGAGAGGGAAGGATGATAGAATGGGAAGACGCCAAGAATTTATTTGGACTGCAGGTTAGTGATTGCCTTTCCTATCAAGGATGATATCAAAGTATAGGCAAAGAGAAAGAAATAGGGGGGTCCTAAATAAAAGATCAGCACTGGTAGAGTTTTTAGAAGACTCAAGAACAGAAGCTGCCATTAAAAAGGAATAATTAGTCCAGCATATAAAATATTGCATGATAACTATAAGATTCAATTTCAGGATGTTAGAAAGGATTGGGAAGAGAGACAGGATACGCAATTCACTAAGAAACAATGGGAGGATATATGTATGTCTCCCAAATATGCAACAAAATCTAGAAGATTTAGGATTTTTGTTTGGAAATGTTTGCATAGATATTTGTATACGCCAAACAGACTTCAGAAAATTCTTCCTCAGGTAGACAGCAAATGTTGCAGGTGTGACAGGAAAGAAAGAGGTACCTGGGAACATATTTTTTTGGGAGTGTGGTGAGTTGGTGGAATTTAAGGATTCCTTGAGGGATGCACTGCCAGAGATGCTTGGTGGGCAGATTGACGTGATGAGGGAGATGATTTTTCTGAGCTATGATACAGTATCGGAATTGCCTAGACATGGTAAGTAAGGCCTTGCTGTGTCTAATTATGGTGGCTGACAAAAAAGCAATTACTAGAAAATGAACATCAAAATCTAAACCAACTACACTAGAAGCAGTGACTATAGTAACTGAGATAAAACAACTGGAATTGGGATCTTTAGAAAAGGGTAGGAGCAAACTACATTGGAAAACATGGGAACCGTGGGAACAATACATACAGAGGAGGAATGAGGTTTAAAAGAAGGCAGGAGTTAAATGAGCTATGCAATGTTTGACTGAAAATGATTGGGTAAATTATAAATGATGTATGATGTTTGCAGCTGGGAGTGTGTCAGTATGGTTTGTGATGTAAAATGCTTGCAACTAGGATTGTGTCAGTGTGGTTTGTTTTCATTTATATAAATGTATGATTGCTTATGTCTTTAGTGATGGTTTAATAAAGATGTTTCTTTTTTAATAAATGGCAGGAATTGAGTAATCTATGTAATGTTGCTTAGGTTAGTCTTCTATAAATGTAAATTTGCCTATGTCACAAGTGAAAGTTTGGCAAAAAACAGAAAGAAAACATGTAATTTATATTGCGTGTAAATGGAAAAAATGTTAATATGGTTTGTTTTTCTTTTCTATTAATGTATGTATGCCCATGTCTTAACTGATATGTTAATAAAGGAGTTTAAACAAACAATAAAAACATTCCAGTTCTCCCAAAAAAGATAAATCGTTACCTATCATATATCAACTGCACACTACCACTTCTGACAACTCACAACTTATTGAATCAGTTATTTTAAATATTAAGTGGATAATGCTTCACCCCATCTCTGAAGCCAGTGAAGCCTCCACCTTCCACTTTGATGCCTTCTATGCCATATAAAACAAATTTCCCAAATAAACTCAGGCTACAGTGAAGCCTCCACCTTCCACTTTGATGCCTTCTATGCCATATAAAACAAATTTCCCAAATAAACTCAGGCTATGCAAAGCTACACACTTCTCTTGTTTCACTTCCAAATTCCAACAGTCAATCGAGCATTGAGACAAAGCCTGGGTTTTGTGAAAAAAATACATGGCACACAAACCCACAGTTATTTAGAAAGTCCTTCAAAATGAAGCCATTAAAAACATTATTAGAACAAACCTCTTTACCTCCACAATAGGTAAGCATCCACTTTCGCCAGCCCTACACTATTCTTGAAGGAGACCAGTCAGATCAGCAGCCACACCAGATCCCACTAGTCCCTTTAAAACATTACTGCCACTGACGTTGCAATAGAGTTTACTATTATTAACTACATACAAAATCCTATATGTGCCCCATTCCCATCCCCACTAGAAGCCTGCTTAACCTTGTTCCACCTCAGGAAAAATAAAAAAATAGTTGCCCTATTGCATGCACTGAAAATAATGTCCCAAGACTCTGATGGGCTTTTCCCATGGTTCTTAAAAACCTACAGTGATCTCATATCCCAGCAAAGCCAATATGTTTCTAGCCTAGATCTCACATAGCAAATGTTTTCTGACATATGGAAAAAAAAAAACAATAGTCACCCAAGTCCGAAATCTTCACAGCCAACCATAACCTCTGACTTTCGACGTATTTCACACCTTTCATATCTAGATAAGTCACTAGAAAAAAGTTGTTACAATCTTCTCACTCATCTTGACATATCAGCATGGTTTCACAAAGCACAGAGAGACCCAAACAACTCTCCACAACCTTGTGAACATGTCTCACCAGCACTAACAAAAAAAAATCAAAGGAGCCCTCTTTGTAGATCTTACCAATGCTTTTGATTCAATGCTGCTCTGATTCACTCCCTTGTCTTTTCCAGCTTCAGCTCTTTAACAATATTATAGTTCAGAAGCTAACATTCCAACAGAACCGTATGTCTTAGGTATAACTATTACTTCTCATTTCCTCAGCAAATCACAGCCTGTCCCCCTCGAGGCTCTATACTTGCCCCTCCTCCTCAGTATCTTCATTAATTCCCTACCATATGATCTGAAAACATCCAACATGCTTATGTATGCTGCAGATATTGTCTTTTACACCCCTCAATCTACCTTACAATGATCCATCAAACAGACAAAAAAAAAATCATGTTTTTGAGTCACCTTATAACCTTGTGAAACTGCCCATCCCATTGCCTACAGCACACACACAATAGACTGTGTCTTGCCATTCATGTATTTAATACTGACACATGCAGCAATTTATCAGTGTATGTTACCACCATAAAGGCAAAAATGAAGCATACTCGTTTTAGGTGCCATCAAATCTTAAACCACCTCACCACAGGTGGGAGAAAGGCTATCTGCAACAATGTCCTAAAACGCAACACGAATATGCTCTTCATTTACATTCCTTTGCATCCCAGAAAAAAATTAAAACACTCTAAAACCTCTCTAACCAAATCTGATGTTTTATGTTGCTCTCTCTAAATTATGAAACCTGTTGGGACACTCCATTATGCTTACTGTCTCCCTATTAAAGAAAGAGCCAGTTTTATACCAATCCAAAAAAAAAAAAACATTTTTAGTGAATCCCCTCCTCCCATCACATGTTTTCCATCATAGAAAGCCCTTAACCATTTTGGTCTCAATCCAGTGATGTCTAGATACTTAGCAGGCCCAGACCCTCTCTTTCATTCACAGAGCATACCCTCCCAAAAAACTTCAACAAATATGTTTTTTAACCCTTTTAGAAATAAATTACTCTCCTGCCTCTGAAAATAAATTACTCTCCTGCCTCTGAAAAAGAGCCTCATGCAGATACATTAGCCACCCTCACATAACATAGACAAAAAATCTAAAGACTCACACTTGCTCAAACCATACAGCCTGCATCACTCAGTAAAACTAATCAAAGTGAATGTTTGAATTCGTAATGACCTGACTTCAGGACTGTATGATTATTTTGTTTTGTTTCTCTAAGCACATTAGTAAGAGGAATACATTGTGTTATCAGCTGAAAATATGAGGGAGGCTCTAAATTAATAAAAAGTAGTGACACAAAATGTAAAATTAAATAATCCAACAGACAATCATTTCAGATTTATACCCTTTTCAGTATAACAGTCCCTTCTTTTTATGCAGTGTTACATCAAGAAACTAGGGACTTGAAGTCAGTGAATTCTACCTTTTATGTTTGTATTTAATTCAAACTAATTTAGTAGCACCTCCTGATGTAGCCAGAATGTTGTGTCAAGATCATATTTTTAATACCTATTTATTTTCCTGTTGAGCTCAATAACAAAAGTTCTCTCCTCAAGGGTGAGCCAAGACCACTGTCTGGTTAAGTGACTTTGTTCAGAGTCACACAGCAGGCAAATGAAGCTGGAAGGAATCAAACCCTGTACCATGGGCACAGAAAACATCTCTTTAACAGCTCAGAGCTTCAGTCCTCTGCACTAACTGCCAGAAGAAATTTTAGCAATTTTAATTATTTTGTACTGACTGGTCTTCTGGCATTAGTATAATTTAACATATCACTGTATTCCTACAAGCAATATAGAATGCTGAGGGATAGCAGTGCAAGAGTTTGTCTTAGTCTGTGCTACCAACTTTTATATTACAAATGATGCATTTCAGCTCTTTGTTTATCTCACTAATCTGATTTCTAATTAATTATATACTCCTTTATTAAAGCCAATGTAGGTGGCAAAATGTACTACTCTAATTTAAATCAACATTTCTTAAACAATGAAGCTTTAAAATAAAATTTATTTAGCAGCGTATTCTCTGGGAAACTAAATGCACCTAATATTCTGTGATGCCCCTTACAAGAACTGCATCTTTTAGAAAATGAGTAGTTACGACAAGTAATAAACTGAGCTACGTGCTTCTGAGCCTGTTGCTGCGGATTTCTACAGCACTTTAGCTTGCAAGTCTTAATTTTCTTAAAGGACAAATTAAACCCTGAATGTATACATTTCATTGGTTTGGTACATCATCAGTGTTCCTCAAACCCCTACAACAAAAAATGTGCCTGGGTATTTTATGCTGCATTATAAATCTTCCTAAATTTCCCAAGATCATTTATTAACCATGTGCTTTATTATCTAATGACAGACTTCCTAATAACATACCAGACATTTTAGGAAAAAGACTGTCTATACTTATCATTCGCTTGCATTGTTTTGGATGGCTGAGAAAATATTAAAACAAGCCTTCAAATGAAAGAGTACAAAACATTTAAATTGAATTCCATCCCATAGTCAGTCAAGAGAAGAAAGCTTCTTTCATGGCAGAAAGAATTAAATACAGTCAGTAACTGAAAAAATAGAGAAGGGGGTAGGGTCACATGGAGCACCTGCATTAAATGACAGAGGATACTTAGATGCTACTGGAAAATCTGGAGAGTTAAATATTTGTTACAAAACAAATATGTTTTATCTTCGTAGTAAGGATAATTAGGGTTTCTAAACTTAGTTTTATTCGTTCAGGTAAGTTTGCCTGAACATTTATTTTCATGTATGAATTTAGTAAGTTATTAGAAACAGAGCAATGCTTAACTAGTAAGGCTCCATTCATCGCCTCATGTTGAAAAAGAAAACAACTTTCTGCTCACGTAAAAGTATATTATGCATCAACAGTCAGACTAGCGAAACATTACAATTTTTTAAACATACGCTCGTTTGTCATCATCAATGTGGTTGACACTTCCACCCATAAAAATCCTAAGAGTGCAATCGTTCCACTTCTTCCTTGTTGTTAGAATGTATGGAATCAGCAGGGTTAAACCTAGGGAAAAAAACACAGAATTATTACATGATAGATAAAGCTAACTTTGTGTTAAATATCCTTATTAAAGAAGGTCCTTCAACAAGGGCTTCTTACGCTGCTGTGGAACATTCTCTTAGAGAATTTAGAAACTTTCTGCTCTGAAAACTAAAGTCTGGGGCATGTTATTTTAAAAAGTAAGTAATGAGAGCAATTACGTCAGGTTTAAAAATGTGCATTTTGAAAATAATTATGCAGTGATTTAGTCTCCTTACAGTGCTAACATCTGGTTGTTAAATGACTGATCGACGGTATGCACTGGATTGAATGATTTCTTGTAGAGAGGGAAACAACTGGGATGAAAATCAACACCTTTAAATCAGAAGTCATGATTCTCTCCTGCAAAAGAGTGGATTGTTCTCTAAAGCTGGGGAGGTAGCATCTACCTCAGTAGGATGACTTTAAGTATTTTGGAGTCGTGTTTAAGTAGAATGGTAGATGGGATTGGAATACTGACTAGCAGATGGGTGTAACTCAATTGTACTAGACCTTCACTGTGAAACATGGGCTGAGCCCCAGTACGAAGCTCCCGGTCCGCAAGTAAGCCCAGAGATGATGCTCCCACTGTACAATCATTACTCTATATTCCCATAATCATGTACGTTACGAGCTTTGGGTGCTGAATGAAAGGATGAGATCACACATACAAGTGATCAAAGTGAGGTTCCTTCACAGGATAAGCTGGGTATAATCTTTAAGATACAATTAAGAGCTCGGCAGTTCAGGAGGGTCTTGGAGTACAGACACTCCTCCTCTGCATTGATGTGAGTCGATTGACTTGTTTCGGATACCTTGTAAGGATGTTCCAAGGGTGTCTGCTATGGGAGGTCCACCGGGCATAGCCCAGTTGGGAACTTCACAGAAAAGACCTGTGACACATTGGAGGGATTATATTTTTCAGCTTGACTGGGAATACCTGGGGATATTATAGGTTGAGCTGCAGTGTTGCTGTGGATAGGGCAGTCTGGTCTACCTTGCTCAGAATAGATAAACACATTTGTTATTTATTTATTTTGCCACTACCATAGTATGATGTAATGTAATGGGAAATCATAGCTTTTCAAATTATAGAATTATGGGGTGGTATGCATTGAGAAGAAACAATTAAAACTGGACTTTAGAACACAAATACAAACATTTCTGCATCCTTCAGTTGCTTTAAGAAAATAATAAAACATTGCCTTACTAAGGTGAGCAAAGCAGGCAAAATCTTAAGCAGTGCTTCACTAGTGTAATCAAGACAGAGTGAAAGGAAATAAATACAAAATAACATTAAAACACCAGATACATTTATTCATCTGGTTCGATCCTCGGCTGGGGTGCCTTCTGTGCAGAGTCTGCATGTCCTCCCTGTGGTCGCGTGGGTTTCATCCGGGTGCTCCAGTTTCCTCCCACATCCCAAAAATATGCTGTAGGTGGATTGGACACTCTAAATTGGCCCTAGGTGTGAGTGTGTGCATGTGTTTGCCTTCAGTGGAAGGTTGGGAGCCGGGCTGGCAACTCGACACTGTAAAAACTCCACTGCCAATCATGAGCAGACAGGTGATCCATTGTGGCGACTCCTAACTGGGAAAAGCTGAAAGAAGAAGACACATTCGTTCATCTCCTGCTACTCTGCTGTATTGTCCAATGCTTGCTGGTACAGAGTAATCTGTGGGTTTGAGATAATTGCTGGCCTAGCCTTTTATTCACTTCAGACTACCTTTTATAGTCCCTGTATCTAAGAAGAGATAAAGAAAGGAAGTCCCTACAAATGACCTGAAAGAATATTTGTTGATTATAGCTCTGGCTCCTAAAACAGAACACCATTCCATAGTACTAAACAAGTCAAACTGGCCCCATGTGTCTAGCAAAGGTCTAATCTCATATTTGGTTACCGCCTACTCAAGTGACTGACGTGTAATTCCTTTCTATTCCTTCTAGGAAGATATTCAGTAAGGAAACAATGGGACGACCTCCACTCTTAGTCTTCACCTGCACTTTCTTTTCCAAGCTCCACTTATAAGACTCCATATTAGTGACCACAACTTTTTAAATTCTTGGCCTAAGGTTTTGGGATCTATCTTGTCATGTATTAGAAATGTATTGCATCGACTTCTAAACAAAATGAAAGCCACCTATTAGAGGAAGCAAAATGGAAAGGCTTCAGACCCACAGACATTACTTTGTTTGTGAATGGTTAAGAAGCTATGCAGCGTTTATATACTTATTTAAGTTTCAGACTTTAGATCACTATTTCTTTTACTTTGTATATAGATACATGGTGCAACAGCAGACTTTCCAGTACTGGCACTTCTGTGACTTACATTTTACGCCCATGCAAATGTTTGTAAATAAAGTAAATAATCACCTTGCTTTGTACTACAAATGTTTTTCTGACGTGTATTTATTTATTTTTACCAGGATAGTACCACTAAATTTCCCTCACCAATCAAATTACCCCAGCCTTTTAACCTTCAACCTGTCCCAACATCTTTGATACACTCCTTGCTTCTTAAACTAAAACCATGTACACCATCAGCTGACCTGCTCCCAGCTGAATTCCTGCAAGTCGCAGCTGGTGTACTTGCCTACCCTATTTCTATCCTAATAAACAGAACCATCTCTGAATCTTATGTCCCATCCATCTGGAAAATCTCCCATATCATCCCTCTGCATAAAGGAGGTACCTCAAATGAATTATCTAACTTCCGCCCAATAGCCCTTCTCTCCCCCATTGCAAAAATTATGGAGCGATGCATCCATCGGCAATTACTTCAGTATCTCCTACAAAACAACCTTCTAGTTGACTGCCAGCATGGTTTCAGGCCTCACCATAGTACCACAACAGCTCTTCTATCCTTTACAGATAGCATTAATAAAAACAGGAATACTAACCTACTATCTTCTGCTCTTTTTATAGATCTCTCAAAGGCCTTTGATATGGTTAACCACCAAATACTATTAAATATACTTGAATCACTTTCCCTTGATCATCAACTAGTAAAATGGTTCCAATCCTACCTTGAAAACAGGAAACAAGCAGTCCTCTGGGAAAACAATCTATCTTCTCAGTTTCCTATCACCCTTGGAGTCCCTCAAGGATCTATTCTTGGACCTCTCCTTTTCACAATTTTCATTAATGATCTAAAAACTTCCCTTCCACAAACTACATGCATACAATATGCTGAAGATTCAACTCTGGTATGTGCCACATCCTCCCCTGCTGAATTACAGGCTAACACACAAACTGTCTTTACTTTAGTGGAAAACTGGTTCCATCAACGTTGTCTCCTCCTGAACCCTAAAAAAACTAAATTACTGCTATTTACTCCCACACAGAAATCCCCCTCTATCAATCTCACAGTAAAATCAAACAATGGCACAGTAATAGCCCCTGAAACCACCACCAAACTCCTCGGTGTATTAATAGATAACCATCTCACCTTTGACTCACATATTAACGCTAGTATTAAATCAGTAAATAGAAAACTTGGATTCCTCTACAGAATCAGACCATTTCTTACAGAGTCAGCAAAGATCTCCTTATTTCCCAAACCCACCTTATTTCCACCCTACTCTATGCCTCACCTATATATACCAACCTATCCAAAACTAATCTAAATAAACTAGCAACCACCTACAACAACATAGCTAAATTTGCCACTGGTGCCCCCTTCCGTACTCACCACTGCCTTAACCTTAGACATCTCGGATGGCTGGAAGTACAAAACCAACTAGTTTACCAGCAACTCATTTTTATTCACAAGATTTTACATCATCCTTCAAACACTCCCATACTATGTAACCTAGTAAATTCTTATAAAAACCTTCCTACCCTAAGATCAGCTAAAAAACTACAAGTCGCCACTACCAAATCCTTTAACAAAGCTGGAAACTGCCTATTCTCAAATGCAGTTGGCAATTCCTGGAACAAACTTCCAACTGAGATCACATCCCTTACTTCCACAAACCTTTTCAAGAATCAGCTGAAAAACTTCATTAAAACCAAATGGCTTTGCCCCTGCTCTCAGCCTGACTGATACTTATTTCTCCTCTTTCTACTCTAACTCTCAAACTTGATTTCTTTTGCTGAAACTCCTCTACCTTCTATATATGGCATGTTTAAATACTTCTTGCTCTCTTTTTTGTATCTCCCCATTATGCTATTTTTATTTTTGTATTTTTTTTTTTTGCTTACTGAAACTGAACTAGAACTTTTTTTTCTTTTTTTGGCTGTCAAAAAAATATATATATATATTATTTTTTGCTGGCAATCAATTGTTTACTCATGTAATTATTCTCGTATTTAACTTTTTTCCTTGGGACTATACAATTATTTTTTTTTTTTTTTTTGTAAATTGCTATTTTTTTTTGTGGATTATTTGTATAAATGTTTCTTTTTTCTTTCCTTGTTATTGTTTCTGAGCTTTTCTCCTCGGGCCTCTACTGAAAATGGACATATATCCAGTTAGACTAGCCCGGTCAACAAATGTAAAATAAAATAAAATAATAAATAAATAAAATAAATAGTGTAGTGATAAAAAATTACCATTTCTAGACACAGCCCATGAGATTACAAGCACTACAGTGAATACAGAGTTAAAACAAAAGTAATAAAAGTAATACAAACAAACAAGAAAAAAAGAGATCAATACTACAAACTGTGATATCAATAAAATTGTAAACATATAAACATAAGGTTAAAAATAAAGGCATGATAATAATGCTATCCTGAGCAGCAGTTAGAAACTCATGGAAGGTGTTTGTGAAGTACAGCATTGTCCTTTGGCTGATTGGTAGAGGGTGGAATAATGGATGGGACAAAAGGTAGGCTGAGAAATGAATATGTACTTAAAGGGACATTCCCAGAGTCTAAAATTTTACCTGGAAGAAATCTGTCCTGATACCTCCCAGTTGTCACCACTCATTTACCATGTCATCATCAACCCTACTCCTGGTTTCAGTTAATTTTATGCAGTCCTGTTTCATTCCCTCCAGTGAACACAATTAACAATATTTAGTTCCTGTCAAAGCTCTTGTTCCGCGATCACTAGGAAACAATACAGTCATTACATTTTTGCGTGTGTTTGTGGTGGGGGTAGTTAGGCAACACTCTCAGTGTTCTACTTTTTATAAACTCGTCAAAAAGTTTATCTTAATTGTGCAGCTTTTTATTTCCTTTATTTATTCTGCATAGCGTAACTGCAAGCATTATAGTCAAAAGAGTACAGTTTGGTGAATTCATACTAAATCTCAGCAGCCTACTGACATATTCCTCTAAAAGCAATCTCAGAATTAGTATGTATAACTTTCACAGGTTGTTGTCATACCTCTCAACCTGGAAACATCACAAAGATGGACAAAGGCTCATGAAGAATGGGTACAACTGGCCAAAAATCTGGATGTTGATTAACATAAAATTTGCATGTATAATTATTAGACCCCACCCACTTCCATGGAATTGTGGGTACTAGCATTCAAACATAAATTGAAGATCAGACAAAATATTAAACACAGATATAACCAGACCAATAGCATTTCATTTATAATAGTATTTGAACATGTATAAAACTAAAATGCAATTTTCTTATATAAAAAATTAACTGCTACTACACTAATATTAAATAATAAAATATAACCAGACAGAAATACTGTTTTATCTGTATTAACACTTGAAACTATATGAAACTTTGAACTTGTATAAAACTAAAGCACCTTCTACACAACTGTGTTCCCAGTCAGTCATTGTGATCTAGTGACCAAAAACTCCTCTCTGTCGACAAACCTAAGAAATCTGCTTGGCATTGTCTGTACTCGTACAAGGTTGCTAAAGACTGGAACTCCTTATCTGTATCCATCAGGTCTATACCACCCCTCCCATCTTTCAAAACTGCTCTGAAAGACTTCCTAGCTAATATCTGGCTTTAGTCTTGCTCATAACCAGGATAAAACTATATCCCTAAATGTGAACAAGTATCTTTTCATTCCTTATACTGCCTTACTCTCCCTTCTTCACTTACTGCTATCAATTTCTCTTCCCTGACTTTCTCTCTAAATATAGTTCTCCCCATAGCTCCATGGAAACTTCTTGAATGGAATTAAATGATACAAAAATATCAGCACTATATGTCGGTGCTTTATGATCTGCATCCTTCTTTGATATTGAAATATTTCATTTGTATACTTCCAAATCAATCTCTACCATAAAGGGAAAGTCTGAAAACTCTTTCTACAATAGGGCTGAATCAACTCAAGATTAACTCCACTGAATTTTGTGCTGTAGCTATGTGAGCTTGGATCACATGGCTCTATGTCACAATACCCACTGTCTTCACCAATTAGGAAGACATATCCAGCTAACAAAAACAGCTTACAAAAATCTGAGAAAATGTGATCAGCTAGCTCTTCCTTTATACTGCTACTGCATGCACTGAAATCAGCAAAGAATGTGAGATTTCTAGACAAAAAAGGAACCCCAAAGGCAAGGCGGTAAAGGTAAGCTAATTAAAACTAGCAAACAAAGTACAGAAAGGTAAGCATAGTTTCATTCCAGAAAATATGGACCAACATTACAGTGTGCTATGGAAGGTTTTGTGATTACACAGCTTCTAACATAACAATACTGTTTTGTGATTACACAGCTTCTAACATAACACTACTAAGACAATTATGCTAAATTTGAGTCACATTTTTTGTTTTATAGTGTGTACAGAGTGAAGGCAGAAATGTTTTCAGAAGTGACTACCATATACAGAATCTCTCCCAGTTGTGAATCTTAAGCTATTTTCTGTATGATTTGGTCTTGTTTTGTTACACATCTCTGTATTTTAAATATCCTGCCTTTAAATAACTTCTGTAATATTTTTGATCACCAAAGTATCATTCAGCATTAATATGAATGTTTCAGATTAACAGAGAACCCAATATGCAGCATTAGTTTGAAACTATTTTGTGACGTGTTACAGTTAATAAATCAATGTTTTATGCCACAACATGGATGCATTCTCTAGGCCAAGTAAAAAGTCTTTCGGCTTTTCCCGGTTAGGGGTCGCCACAGAGGAACTCCGGTCCGCTCATGATTGGCAATGAATTTTACAGTGCTGAGTTACCAGCCTGATGCCCAACCTTTAACGAAGGCACGCCCATTCACGCTCGCACCTACCTGCATGTCTTTAATGTCACTCAACCGCGGGGAGGACATGCAGACTCCACACAGAAGGCGCTCCAGCCGAGAATTGAACAAGAGAACCTCTTGCTGTGAGGCGACAATGCTAACCGCTGCACCACCATGGCTTATTCTCTAGGACAAGTATTAGTAAGAATTACCAACACTGAAAAAGAATCGCACTGTGATATAACAGTAAACTACTCATAGGAGTATAGTAAAACCGGAATCCTTTATTGGTCAAAAAGCACTTATGAAAGAATTGTGCTGTGAGGTAACAGTAAACCTTAAAACCACTCATAGGAGTGCTTTTTGAACCATAAAAGATTCCAGTTTTACTATACTCCTATGAGTGGTTTACTGTTATTTCTCCTCACCGCGTGATTCTTTCTTAGTGTTGGTGGTTCTCTGGTTGGTGTTTTCGCAATGATTAGCCTCCATTCTGCAAAATTTAGCTGGTTTATTTCAGCACCTTCAATATATTTGATCGGGATTTTACCTCAATCAATCTCTCATCTTCTTCAGTTAGGAAGGTATCATTTTTCAAAATGTTAGTTTCAAGCAGTAGATTTTTGTTTTAGTTTTACCTTCTGCACCGTGTTCAAACACGTGGAAAACAGTAGCACCAATCAGCAAATGTCCCACATAACAAAGTATTAGCTTGTTAGCAGGGCAAGGATCCGTAGAATCCTGTTTCATGACATTGACATATAGAAACGCTACTCTGTAGAGCAACTTTTCAATGCAGAAGCTACAGTGTAGAAGGGTTTTCAGCTTCCTGAAAGCTTAATTAGATTGCACTACGGGGATATTGTTTATGTTAATGATTTACTTACAGTACGGAGCACTGCCAGTGAAAGATGGTGGGTGGAACTGTCTGAAGCTCAAATTATTTGGTGACTTTGATCTGACCTTTGACCATGCCAGTGATTTTCCAGAAAACCACAAACTTTATGAGGAATAGACCAAAAAATATGAGGCAATAAATCTGGACAGCTGAGAGTTATGCTCCCCACACACACTACCACTGCGTTTCTGCAACATTACAAACTGTTTTTGCACTGCCAGCATACATAGTCATCTCTCCAAAGTGACTTTTAAGTACTGCTGTTTACAAAATGCTAAAGAGGAAACATGAACTATGACTGGCAGAATCAATGAGTGCTTGTGCTATGTGTTTCCAAACACTAAACTATAGAAACACAGCATTAAGAAATTAACCAAAACCCGCCAAAATGAATGCTATTCTCAGTCACTACCAGTTACTTCTCAACTCTGTAGTAACTTGGAGAAAAGCACGAATAATCACATGCAAGCATAAACCTTTTTCTTTTTTTGTTTTTTAATAACAGCACTTATTCTGGCTTAAGGATTTTGCTGGTGGCTATTCTTCAGGAGATTCGTGAAGTAGCAGGTCACTGAAAAAAGAAAAGTACTGTGTTCTGCAAACACGCAGCTTTATTAGACACAGTCACAAATTTAAAATTGCTCATAAGTAATTGCATCCAGCTCCTCCGCCACTGTTACCTCTGATCTTTTTGACCAAATTTCAAGATAATGTTGCATTTTATGGGGGAAGTAATTACCAAAGACGAATGGTAGCTAGGCAATGGTCAGTGACAGATATAGCTGGACAAAATTGCACTTGTCCCGTAATCGAGTCAATCAAGGTAGCTAAAACCAAAGGGACTAAGAGTGCATTTATCAGGCAAGTACACATTTTCACAGTTCACGCTGCCCTTAGTGAGAACAGAGCCAGTTTAAATCTAATAGAACTCTGTGGGAATATTTTAAAGTTATACTTGTTTCTATGATGTATGTTTTCAGATCTCATAAGCTAACTTCTGTATTTGTGGTAAGTGTGGACTGAGTTTACATCCGAAATCGGGATTTAAAGGACCCAATCGGGAATTTGTGGCACCCTATTATTTTGAGCCCCAAACTGGGAAATACCAAGAAATTCAGTACAGTCGAGAGTTCTGTTTTTTCTACTGTACAGCCCCCATTGTGACAGTAAGTTTTGGACTTCATTGTTTAAAATGGATCTATTGCTTGCATAACGCATATATATATATATATATATTTTTTTTTTTTTACAGCAGGTCAGAAAACCGTTACAATTGTCTAGTATTCAGACATCAAAAAACATAAAAAAAAGAAGACTGCTTCTACTACTGTTCGAAACTTGTATCATTCTGATGCTTCTACAGAGCAAGTGGCTACTTTTATCTGAGGATAAAAAATACAGGTGAAACTAATGAATGACTCAGTGAGAGCTGTTCTGAGTACAAATGCAATCCGAAATGGAATTTGACTAAGACCATTGAAATTTCCTGTAAGCAACCCTTCCCCAACACCTGCAGATAAAGCTGGGACTTGCTTAGAAAGCTGGACTGAAAATGTAAACAAAGACCAGAATCAAAATAAAAAAATCTTTGAGACAGCCCCTTAAGTAATTTGACCCTTTGGAGGTAGGAACATTGGGCTTGCTTGAGAAGGTAGTTTTTCAGTTGAGTTCTGAGTATGGGTTAAGTGATGAATTGCCTAAAGTTCATGGTGAAGGATTACCAGAGATTATATCCTGTGTATATTCCCTGTAATTCTTAATTCCATCTAGTATTCTTTTAATATCTGCTATCCTAAAGTTACTACTTCTGTTGGTTTGCTAAACTACACTACATGGTATTACTGTTTTGCTTTTCAACATTGTGCACTTTCTTGTAGTCTGCTTTAATATCTTCTGTTCGTACTCCATTGATTGAGTCTTGATGGAGCAGTGATCTACCCAGTCAACAAATTCAAATAAAAGAATGAATGAATAAATTAATTAATGAATGAATGAATGAACAAATAAACAAATATAACAAATATAAAAAAAATAACAAATATCATGGACAGCCACCAGCTGGGCAAGCTTTGAAATTTAAAAGTACTTACTCACTGTGTTTGGTCAGCAACTGTCCACAGGGCCATTACAAGTTTAACAGTACAGATTTTATTTTGGAAGATATTCCTACTAGGGTGGGACATAATCTGTATCTCCATTTATAATACATGTGTGTGTGTGTGTGTGTGTGTGTGTGTGTGTGTGTGTGTGTGTGTGTGCACGCGCACTTGTGAGTGTGTTTGTGTCTTGTGTATTGTGTACTAGACTTTGGCTATGGTGAGGGGAATACATTAGCCTCCCAACTGCAGTTGTTTCATTCTAAAGTCTCCCCCCCAAGTGTCCCTTTCCCAAGATAATACTTCAGATTCGGAGAGAATTACTTAAACTGGCAAAGATGAGTGGGTTTATTCCCCACACTAAAGCAGAACTTAACGGATTATTGTAGCAGAAATGTTTATTGGAGGTTAACTTGCTACCTGTGTATTGATAGCTTCCATGTCAGTCGATTTGTGTATAAGCACTCTAGCTTTTTCATACCTGCAGTTTATCTACCCTAGCAGCTGATTATTTCCTATCAAACTGGCCACCACAGCAGTAAAGAGTTCTGGCTAGTTAGTGTAGATCCTTTTCCCAGTCACAGACATGGACTATTCCAGATTGTTGCAGAATTTCTATCAGAACAATACTGCACTTCTGTTTTTTTGATATTTAAGGTACACAACAATAGCTGTTGTTTGTAAGGTCCCTGAGATATATTTTACTACACATGTACACATGGAATTTTTGTATATGTGTTTACTAAGACTCCAGCTTTAATTAACAGATCTGCTTTTCCTTATCTGTGGCTGCAGATCGTTTTAACATGAGGTTGGGAGAATATGATACATGTCTAGTAATTTATCTATGTGCACTGCTAAATAATGCACATAAAATTAGGGAGATTAATTTTCATTCTATCCTTGGAGGCTGCTAAAACTGTATAAATTTGTGAAATTGTGTCTGTTTCTCTCATACAGTATAACTGAGATTATTGCTCTATCAATATATTTAAAATAGAGTTCTGGTAAATTAAGGTCTAATATGAAAAAAATAACAGAACAGCAGGCAAAGACTGTTCATTTTATACATGTGCATGGATGGCATGCTGTTTCACTTTTGGTAAAACCAAAACATAGTGATAGAACTCAAAGGACTTATTTAACTGAAGAAGAGAACTTGGGCCTGGATACTGCACCATACTGGTAGGTTACTGTTAAAGCTTGTTGCAGTATTTCCTCTGGATTGTTGAGGCAGGGTGCCATGTGCATATGGAATCCTTGTGCTAGATACAGTGGAGATGTGCTCCCCAACACCACTTCACTAATATTAAGTTCCAATATTTTATTAATAAATTAGCAAGGAGACAGAGGAAACCCTGATGTGTCCTACAATACATGGAAAATCTTAAAAGAAGAGTCTGTAATACCTGATTTGGCAGTTGTGTTTGCTAGACAGAGTCTGGCTCTATGTACAAAATTAATGTAGAAATCTCATAAATCCTAACATTGTGTAAAGGAGCCCCAGCTATCCCTGCTTATGCCTTATTCATAATTCATAAAGACCAAGCAAGATTTACATTTTACTCTAGCCAATGCAAGCAGCATTGTGATTACTAGATTTAAGACCTTATAGAAAGCCCTACTTAAACATCTGGTGTGTTCCAGTCTTGGTGTATTCTTCCTGCTGCAGCTTCACAAACAGTCTTAGTTTTATAAGCAAATCAATGCCTTAAGGGGCTAATGTTTACTGATGTGGGGTCCTTCCCAATTTTTGGAATGAGATCAGGGTATACTGTCAAGAACAAAATGTGCTGTTGGCTGCCTCTCATGACATGTTGAAACTGACCAAAAAGATGAGGAACGGGTTGTGTCATGTACTTACTCCAGCATTTTCTCATTTATTTTTCTCCTCTAGAGGTTATTTTAAAGGTATGACACAACCAAATGGTAAACCCCTGACTACATGTAACAGATTGGTGACGTTTATTAAAGGGGGGGGGTTGTCATCTCCTCATTATTAGGGATACCTCTTAACCTGCAGATACTGAAAATATGCACAAGGGGTCTTGAAAAGCAGGTAAATCCTGCCAAAAATCTGAACAGCTAATTAGCATAAAACTTAAATAAAAAATGACATGTAACTGTCTGTTTGGTCTTTGCATGTTCTCCATGTGTCTCTGTGAGGTTCTTCCCACCTCCGAAAAACATGCTGAGTACTTCCATCCCAAACTCACCAATGAATGGAACTGTGGGCAGAAGCACAGACTCTTCATGGTACCCTATAGGGGGAAGAGTTGTATAGACCAACCGCTTTGGGCATCTACTGTGGTGTGCAGCATCCTCAAGATAGGAGAACATGGATCACTGACTGCATACTGTGGCAGGGATAGCCACTCACTGGTGTAAAATATGGCTATAGGTGATTCGGATATGTTGACTGATGTTGCCAAATGGGCATTGGTATTTGCCTGTAACAAGTGGGTTGAGGACCTGGCCTAATCTGACCTATGCCAGGGACCCATGCTAATGGTGGGAGGGGTGTATGTGCCCCTCATGGTCGGTGTGTGCCTGCCATAAAGCCCAGAAGCTCTAGGTCAATAAGCTACTGGCTGTCCGGTGTCCAGTTGCCAAGCCTAGCTTACCTGAGATAGCTCTGTTAAATGAAAGCTGAATGTAGAACCAATTAACCTGCCAAACATGAACTAAGAATTGCTACACTCAGTGTAGGTTCACTGATGGGACACAGCTTGGAAGTGGATGGCATGATGGTACAGAAGAGGCTGGATGTCCGATGTATCTAATAGACAAGATGGAAGGGCAGCGCAGCAAAGCTACTTGGCTTGGGATCCAAAGTCTACTACTCAGAAGGAGGACAGGTTAGAAATAGTGTGGGAATTGTGGTCAGAAAGAGGCTTCAGAAGGCAGTGAGGTATGTCATCAGAATTAGTGATAGACCCATGGCAATCAGACTTCAGTGTAAGGGTAGGGTACTGTTCATAATCTCACCTGTGCCTTAGAGCAGGGTTGTAATAGTGAGGAAAGGACTGTATTCATACAGCAGTGCAGGATCTACTAGATAAAGCAGGGCAACATGAATTGATGTTGATAATGGGTGACTTGAATGCACATATCGGGACAGACAAAACAGGATATGAAGATTACCTGGGCCCACATGGGTGGGGCAACAGGAATAAAGAAAGGGAGGCCATTCTCGACTTCTGTCAGGCAAATGGCTTAATAGTAGCCAACACATGGTTCACAAAGAGAGACAGTCTCAAGATCGCATGCAAGAATGGTCAACGTGCATCTCAGGAAGACCTCCTTCTAGTAAGGAAATGGCACTGGGGTAGAATCAGAGATTGCAAAGTCGTCCCCAGTGAAACAGTCGGCCCTCAGCATAAACCACTGGTTGCCACAATTAGCTGCAAGCAATGGTCAGAGAAGGCTCTAAGGTCAACAAATACCAGGCTTTAGCACCCCAAGAAGAGGAGAAAATAGGTGGTGATGAAGAAGAATGGGAGTGTCTCAAAATAGCATGTTTGAGGACTATAGAACAGATATGTGCCCAAACCAGGCATGGCAATAAGGTACATAAGGAAACCTAGTGGTGGAATGCAGAAGCCCAGGAAGTCATCAAAAGAAAGAAGGAGTGCAGCAAAAAGTGGGAGAATGAAAAGACGGACCAGGCTAGGAAGGAATACTGGTCGCCCAACAAAGATGCTAAGAAGGGAGTTGCAATAGCAAAGAATACAGCATCGGAGGCACTCTAGCAGCATCTGGAAAGTGACTCAGTAGGTGGTACAAAGAAACTATATCAGGTTGCAAGACAAAGACAGAAAGATAAAGAGGAAAATCAGACAACTGTCATAAGGGATGCCAGCAACAACCTGCTCACCAGTCCACAGGACATCAAAGGCAGATGGATGCACTTCCAGCAGCTTTTGAATAAAGAAAACCCCATAGAAGCTGTACTGTCCCAGACACAGCCTACAATGAGAAAAGAAGATGAGCCCACCCTAGAAGAAGTAAGAATAGCACTAAGGAAAATGAAGTCAGGAAAAGCAGCAGGCTCAGATGAGGTCACAACAGATATATTAAAGATGCTGGGTAAGACAGAGGAGAAATGGCTCCTGAGGTGCTAATAGCAGTATGGAGAGAAAAGTGTATCCCAGATGACTGGAGAATAAGCCTACTAGTGCCAGTGTTCAGGAACAAAGGGAACGTTCACAACTGTGGGCAGTACAGAGGTTAGAAACACTGGTAGAATTGGTGTAGGCTATGTACAAGGATCCAATGACTCACATACGAACAGTGTTTGATCTCACACAGGGGTCTCATATTGAATGAAAGTTCTGGAGAGGGTGACAGATAAATGGATACACAGAGTAGTAGAAAGTAAGATGGGAGATGAGCAGTTCTGATTCAGATCAAGATGCAGCACAACAGGCCCAATGTTTGCAGTGAGACAGATAGTTGAGAAGAAACTAGTGATGAGGAAAGAGTGCAGCTAAGCAGTCCTAGACTTGGAGAAAGCATATGACAAGATCCAAAGAAAGCTGATTTGGGCAGTACTGCAGTGGTTTGAAGTCCCAGAAACACTGGTAGAATTGGTGTAGGCTATGTACAAGGATCCAATGACTCACGTACGAACAGTGTTTGAGCCCACACAGGGGTCTCTAGTGGGAATGGGTGTGCACCAGGGTTCAGCTCTGAGCCCACTGCTGTTCATACTGGTGATGGACTACATTAGCAAACAGGTCAGAGGGGACAGATCAACAAAGTTGCTGTATGCAGATGACGTGGCATTATAGGCAGACTCTGAGCAAGAACTTCAGCAAAGAACAGGGGAATGGAATGCAAAACTGAAGGCACATGGGATGAAATTAAGCACAGATAAGACAGTGGTAATGACAGCAAATGGGGGAAATCCGAAGAAGCTGAGAAGTGAGATAGAAGGGAAGATAGCGGAACAGGTTTGCAGCTTCAAGTATCTGGGAAGGGTGGTTGAGGAGAAGGGTGGAACAGATTAACAACTTTAAGTATCTGGGAGGGGTGGTTGAGGAGAAGGGAAGTATGAATGAAGAGGTCAAAGCTAGAATCAGAGGGGCTGCAGCCTACTAGCACAGAGTGTAGTGTATGACAAAAGAATGACAAAGAAGCTGAAAAGTATGGTGTACAAAACAATGGTGCAACCAGCACTTCTGTATGGTACAAAAATCTGGGCAGTAAAGGCAGAGGAGATGATGAAGCTAGAGGTGATGGAAATGAAGTGCCTGAGAAGGGTGGTAGGATGCTCCAATCACAGAAAAGTTCAAAGACAACAGATTACAGTGGTTCAGATGCATGTTTGGAAAAGCAGAAAACAATCTGGTGAAGAAGATTTGGGACAAACAGGAAGTAGGTAAGAGGAAACGAGGGCATCCAGCAAAGAAACAGAAGGATTGTGTGAGAGGAGATCTGCGATAGTCAGGTATAAGTGTCAGAGAAGGCAGGAGTGTAGGACTGGATCAAGCAAGATGGCAACAGTTAACATGACACCCTGACCCCATGTAGAAAATGGTAAAAAGGGGCCTGATGACGACGATGATGTAACTCTTTCCATTTATAGAAGGACTGTGGGATACTCCTCAGAAACACAAGTTTGAAAAACTGAAAGTCATAAATATGATGCAAAAATATAAGCATGTTTTCAAAGACACAGTGCAAAATCTGTAATCTTTATTGAATTGTATTGCAAAATTCTACATCACAGAGTAATTTATTTTGGCTTCTGATAAAGAGAGAAATGACGTGGAATATCTTTCTTTAAATTATCGGTATCACCAGTATGTCTGTCATGTAGTTTGGTTTCCAGTGTACTAAATAGTTTGTGATGAGGTGAGTGACTCAGAAAATCATGTGCAGTAGTAAATCATACCAGAAAATAAGTACATTCCTCCAAAAATAGTTATATCATGTGATGGGGTAACTCAAGTCTGATAATAGCTATAAAACTCCAAAATGGGTAAAGTTAAGAGGTCTGGTACTTGATTAATGTACAAGGTAGGAAAATTGCTGTAAATGAACTTTCAGAAGAAATATAGTGCCCACCACACCCCACCTAACTATATATACTAACTCCAGGATCACACTACAGTGGAGAAAATGGCATGATGGGCAAGTGTTAACTTACCCTAATAAAACTTTGCCATTCGGGCATTTCAGTTTTTGCGATTTTCATCTCAGGAAAATGACGTTCAGTTACATGGGTTTCAATATTTCAAAGTAGATCCATATATAGATATATGTGTATGTATATATGTGTATATATATATATATATATATATATATATATATATATATATATATATGGGCTACCTGACATTGCTGACAATCCCGAATGCCGACAACCATATGGCCAACACCATATGATCAACATTCGTAATGCCGACAATGCAGAACCGGCATCTCACTATAGTGCGGAATGGAAAGATTTCCATTCTTGCACTGTAGTGGGATCTCGGAGTTGGTATATTAAAGTTATGGGGGGTGGGGGGGCAGAGCCCCCTATGGGGGGTGCAGGGGGGCATAACCCCCCCTGCTAGCAGTTGAAAGGGAATTTTATGTTCCTATTTCATGGTTTTCTTCTGATATCGAGATTTTGGTTGTCGGTGATGTGGTGTCGGCCATGTGGTTGTCGGTGTTGTGAGCTTTCGATCTTGTCAGGTAGATCCATATATATATATATATATATATATATATATATATATATATATATAGGTTCTCTTCAGAGTATAAAACTGCAGAACATCGAACCTCTGATCATCAAGGAACAGTAGATCGAAGTTCTGCAATATCGAGCTAAAAAAAAAAAACTAAAATGTTAAAAATTCCTACATCACGTTTTTGCATGGAGGGCAAGCCCCCCTGAACCCCCCACACCCCTTGCTACTTATATATACCAACTCTGAGATTGCACTACAGTGAAGAGAATGGCACTGTACAATATAAACTTGCAAGAAGACTTTTTATCTTTTTTAATTTATTCTACTTTAATGTTCAGTGTTGTAGCACATTGATCATCTCTTCCTCAATGGTATGTGGTTCGATGTTCTGCAACTTTGATAATTTGAAGTATTCCTATATATATATATATATATATATATATATATATATATATATAAACGATTAGCCCAACAGCAAAGTGCAGCATAAAAACAATCTTCTATATCCTGGCAAGATTCAGCTTCCAATAAATCCAAGAGACCACTTGACGGCAATCTACTTTAATATAAACAACAGTAACGACACAAAAAGACAACGTAAGCGCTTTCACGGGTCCTCCCGCTTCATCAGACGTATAAAATACAACTGTTTCTGCGTTCCCTCTTATACCATTAGCTTAATCTAAGTGCAACATTTAATTGTGCCTATATTGTTTCAATTCCACATTTAAAGCGCTACTACAACGCACATCTGCACATATAACAAAACATCCTTTTAAAATCAGCATGTGTTAAAATGCAATCTAAAAAATTAAAAACACTGTTTGGGGTCAGCATTTAAATATTATGTAAGAAGTCTTACTCTTATAACATATTTAAACAACAGTTCATCAGAGTTGCATACCTCCGTGCATTAGCGTTTCGTTGTTGATTGCATATACAGCATATGTTCCATCTCAAACACTGTCTCAGCCCATAACAATAGACTTTCCTAAGTCTATCCACACTAAATAAAAGGTGAAATGTAACAATAAAGACGGTAGCACCTCCATAACTTTCCGGTGCTCTCCGTCGGCCTCTGTTGCTTCCGCTGCAAGCCATGAATACGCTGATGCGTAATGACATAACCCCAAGTCATCGCTGCTATTTACTGAGCTAGTAATGCTCCTAAACCCTTTTAATTGACATCCATACGGACGGACTTGCTGAACTTCTCTTTCTGCTCACATAAAAGAATGCATCAGATGTCATGTACCTAGAAATAGGATACCACATCAATTATAGACATACTATCAAATGCGTTGTCCGCTCCTAATGTACGTACCTCACTATTTCTGCATTCAGGGACTATTAATAATGGAATATTATGTGCACATACAAATAAGCCCTCTGTCATTGTTTAAAAAACGATCACAGAACATTCAATGACTTATTCATGTTATTAGAGACTGCATCAAGTCTGACATACATAAAAGATAAAAAATAAAAAATAAAGTTATCAAATGATTGTGAAAGGAATATTGGGTGCCCTATTCAGTCTCATTATACATAGCCCACTGTTTACCCATATAGCTATGATAATTCATCAAACCTTATTTGTACATATAGCTAATAACATGAATAAGTCATTGAATGTTCTGTGATCGTTTTTTAAACAATGACAGAGGGCTTATTTGTATGTGCACATAATATTCCATTATTAATAGTCCCTGAATGCAGAAATAGTGAGGTACGTACATTAGGAGCGGACAACGCATTTGATAGTATGTCTATAATTGATGTGGTATCCTATTTCTAGGTACATGACATCTGATGCATTCTTTTATGTGAGCAGAAAGAGAAGTTCAGCAAGTCCGTCCGTATGGATGTCAATTAAAAGGGTTTAGGAGCATTACTAGCTCAGTAAATAGCAGCGATGACTTGGGGTTATGTCATTACGCATCAGCGTATTCATGGCTTGCAGCAGAAGTAACAGAGGCCACGGAGAGCACCGGAAAGTTATGGA